>NW_027504050.1:0-28747 GCF_021521415.1 Bidens hawaiensis | reverse complement strand
AAAGACAAGGCACCACCATAATGAAGCATTGCACCGTCGTTAAGTCACCAGAACTCAAACATTTTCTTTAGCTCTACTGAATCTTATTTTTTATTTTGGACACTCTATTCTACTAGTAGTTTGATATTGTAGCTCCGTCATCTTCATCATTCTCGGTCTCGGTCCATTACCCATTGAATACCTAACCGAAACCGAGGTCAACAAAACCCGAAATGAATATGTCGGTCCTGTCTTTGGTTCTAGCTTTTATACAATTTCGGTTCCCAGGTCGAGTCGGGTTAATCGCGGGTCGGTCCGGTTACTTGCATTTGCATAGCCCTAATTTAATCTATGTAGAATCTAACATTTGGTTCAATTTACATGATATATACTCTTTTCACGATTTATGTAATGTCGCTGAAAGTTTTTAAAATAATAAAATTAAAATAATTTATCTTTGAATCAACTAAGAGCATTCTCATCCCGTTTCTTATCCCTATATTCATATATATATATATCATATAAGTACACTAAAAAACACTACATTTCTCTCTCCTGTTCAATTAAATAATATTTTTTACTACCTTTTTCATTACAGTTTTCTCTCTCCACCCTATAATTTATAAAAAAATCACTACCTTTTCCCCAAATTTACAAAAAATCACTACCTTTTCTCTCTCCACCTTATAATTTACACTCACAACCACTCACAACCCCACCCTATAATTTACAAACCCTCCTCACATAATTTTAAGGGATGGGTTAGGAATGCTCTAAGTCTGATTCTCTCTTTCGTCTAAATAATTTTATCTTTATATATTTGTTTAGTAATTATAATCCGTACAACAATTATAATATATACGGAGTTCAATAATCATCCGGTTTATGATAAAACTTATAAAATACGTAGCACTTCGTATTGCTGATTTTGCACCCTAGGTAAGAAATTGGTTTTGAACATGCATGTTGTTTTATGTTTTAACATAGCTCTAAGAGCATTCCCAGCCCGTCCCCGTCCCCATCTCTATAATTACACTATATTTCTCTCCTCACATTAATTTAGGGGATGGGTTGGGAGTGCTCTAATGTTTAGTTTTCATTATAAAGTTCATATAAGTTTATGCATGTGGGTGAGTTTCCTTAAATTGGTAAATTTGACGCATAATGCATTTTTCTACAAGAGCGTTCCAAGCATTATAGGAAGTTGTGTTTGGTTTGATGATGTTTGAAGGTGGTCGTAAAGGCCGTAAGTAGTGCAGTGCATAACAAAGTACGATTATTCTGATGCATACTAGCTATATATATGATACACAAAAAATAAGAAATTGATGCATAAAAATGATGTGCAATTAGAAGCAAACTTATTGGTGTGTTAATTTCAAATTGGCTATTAAATTCCTAATTACACACAACAAGGCTAACGAATCGAAAGTAAAACTAATTAACAAAATATATATTCCGTCTCAACAGAATCAACATATAAACAAAAGCTATAACATTGCAAATTGGAAATAAATAATCATAACTTTTGTGTATTAGCCGATAATAATCCTAACTTTAAAAATCACTACCAGCGGTCCCAACTTTCAACTATTTTTGTCTCAATGGGCCTCTGTTAAAAACACTTAGCGCCGTTAAGTTTTTTCCCAAGTTTCAAACCGATGCTTTAGGGCTATTGATCGAGAGAACGATACGATTCGACTGATGTAAAACTAATCTCAAACGGTGATTTAAATGACTTGATATTTGATAATTGACAATTCGAGCACCCGAATTGAAACATTGTTTCGTCACTTGGATCACCGTTTTGAGATAAGTTTTACATCGGTCGACTCGTATCGTTCTTTCGATCAAAATACCTAAAACATCGGTTTGAAACTTGGGAAAAAACTTAACGGCATTAAGTGTTTTTAATGAATGTCCATTAAAAACAAAAATAGTTGAAAGTTGGGACCGCGGGTAGTGATTTTTAAAGTTGGGATTATTATCGGCCAATTCACAAAATTTGGGATTATTTATTTCCAACTAGCTTCCCCGTATTACGGGGGTTGTTTTACATTTTTTATTTCTAATATTTATATATTTTTCTAGATTTTAATTTTATTTATTATAAGGAAGTTATTAGTATACTTAGTGTTTGATGATGAAAAAGTTTCACAAATAGATGAAATGTTATAACCCGTTTAAAAACTATCTGGGTTTGATGAGACCCATGACCCGCTTATTTTTTTTTACTATAAAATTGTTTCTTAATTATAAATAATATCTTTTAAAAAAAAATCAGACATTAATTTTTGTTATAAAATCAGATATACAATCTACAATAACTATATATTTGGTAGTTACATTTGGTAGTTATGTTGGTTAGATGCATATATAAATATATATGATCCATGTATTTGATAACTCTACTCTTCAATAATATCACAATTTCTTTTCACGAGAATTGCTCAAGGATCATATTCCATTCTTCAATCCGGGTACACACTTTCTGATTTTTAGTCGTCTGATGCATTCTTTTTACACAAATTAGAACGCCTGAGTTAGATTTTGGTTTGACAAAAATATAGGAGTTTTTCCAATATGCCATCAAAATAAAGGAAAGACCGAATCATTCAATTAAATCACAAAACTTCAATATTGATCATCAATTTAAAAGAATAAATTCAAAACTTACTCTATCAAACATCGACAAGCAGCGTCGGCGACACTTCTCCGGTAACCAGAAAATCGAAACCGATATCAATCAACACAACAAACCCAAGCCAAGATAAATAAAACCTTTTTCTCCCGCGACTAAACTCAATCGAAAATCGAGACTCTGTATCACCAACGTTTTAGTGGATATTTGTATGATGCGGAGACTTCGGACAATGTAGATTTTGTACGAAACTTTTGCTACTTTTCATTCACGATATGTTTCTTCACGACTGAAACTCAGCGACATCAAGATCTCCACATTGTATACCCTCAACAATTGGGCCTGATTGTGGTTATGGTGCATTGACGGCTTGGTTCCATGAAGACCGGTGGTTATGATTTACGATTTACGGAAAAATAAATAGTCGTATACTGTGTGGTGAATAAAAGATTGAAATCCGGTGGTAGCTTCCAATCATAATTTCAATTAGAAGGTGGTGGGATAAGTGGGTCCACCTTTCATTTAATTAATTATAACTACCGAAACTTATTTCTTAATAACCATTGTAATCAATATTATGGTTTGAAAACGAATTATATGCATTCGAATAATTGGACATCATATGTGAACTAAATTATATTTAATATCTTCAAATCACATGTAAAATGTTCCACAAGATGCGTTAGAAAACTAGAAGTTTGTTTTTATACATACAAATCAACCACTTTCTGTTTCAAACATAAAATCGAGTTTAGTAACGAATACAGGAAACACAAATCCCTAGTCCAACTTTGTCAATATTATCACATTCAAATTAGAAATTCACATAAAAGTCAAAAGAAAATTCGAATCACCAGATAATCAATATGGCGGTTACTGTTCTATTTAATTTAATCAATACAATGTATGTCATATGCTAAAATATTCACAAAACAAAAAAAAGTAATAATGATAAATCATGACGGTTTCCATTGACTAAAGTGGTATTTCCAACAGCCAAAATTCTGAATTCTTAGTTCATGATTATCAAACTAATATATTTACAATTTCCTGAGATTATAATATACTTTAGAGATTTAGAATTTAGATGGCAACAACCAACCGTGACCGCCAAAGCCTGAAGCATAAGTCACATATCCAAAATTATTAGTCTCCATGTTTTAGAGATTATACGTGAAGTTTTACTTTTATCATTAAAAAATAAATAACTAAAATAAATAAATATAATAAATAATTGGCAGTTCCTACTTCCTACTATTATGGTGTCATCAAATAAATCACTTAAGATAAAATAAGGTGAGTAACTGAAAGTTATTAAACAAATATATATATATTAATATGCATCATCCATATAGCATTATAACATGCTAAATAATCTAAAGCGCTGTCTAGCACTCATAAAAAATCTAATGCATATATCTATAAAAATTGGTGTTGAACGTCATATGGTTCATGTTCAACACCAAGACAATTTAGGTGAATCATTAGAGATTACAGTTGATAGCTAAACTACTTATCATAAGATATGATGATCATATCCTATGGGAGGGCATGTAATTTTGCATGTTGCTACATTAATCAAATAATATCCAATTGCTGATCATATATACTTCCCATTATAACTAATCTCTAGAGGAGAATCATTTAAATATGATAGTATGCTCAGGGGAGATAACTAAATAATGAAAAGCCTGATAATACATGAAATAATATGAAATGCATCACAAATATCAATTTAGATCCCGGAAGAGATCCTATAAATCTGAAGTCAAATATGTCATACACTCGTAAGAGTAACCAATAGGTTACTAGATGCATTAATAACACAAACGAGTGACAAAGTCACATATACCAGTTCAAATTCATTTGCTCGAATTAAAGTAATCAAAATAAGATTACAATACAAAAAGAACGTGGAAAACAAATTGGTTCCAAAGATAAAATCCACGAAAATCAAATGAGTAGAATAATGCAGTTGGTATAACCCCAGAAGAGGTTATATGTATAACCATAATAGGTTATTGATATAATACCATGTTGGGGTAAATGTCCCAGAAGAGACCAATATATTTCTAGAAGGAAATAATAAACCATAGAAGATGTAAATGTCCTAAAAGAGACTAATATAATCTATAAAGTTCCAGAAGAAACACCGGTACTAAATCGATATGAGATATCTACAAATTATGTACAAAACTACAATATGGAACCTACATGAAACGCGCGCTAATGAAATATTTTCATATGCTATAGCTACAGATGTAATCGATGAGAAAGATTACGAATCTAAAACTCTGTAAGAGTATATGCACAGAGATGACTGCCATAATGGCAAATGCCCTTAAGGCTAAACAAGAATTGTATGACAAGCAAAACGTTTTCGAACCTGTAGTTCGAACATCCATAGACGTCAAACCAGTAGGTTATAAATGGGTGTCCTTGAAATAAAAGGAACGAAAAGAATGAGATTTGCGATGTATGGCACGAGTTGTAACACAATGGTTGTTTTCCCAAATCCCAGTGGTTGATTATGAGGAAATGTATTCCCCTGTAGTGGATGCGATAACCATTAGATGTTTTTAATCAGCCTCGCAATTTCAGAAGAACTTCAGATAAAATTTATGTATGTTATCACTGTATATTTGTACGTGGCAATTGAACATTACACATACATGAATATCCCTGTATGGATAAAAAATGCTTGAAGCATTTAAAACAATACCCCGAGATATGAATCTTAGATTTTTATATGGTCTCAATAAAACTAGTCGTATGTGGTACAAACGACTCTATGGACATCTTGATAAAGGGTATTTGTTTGGTCAAATGAGTCATATGCATTTATCAGAATTTCACTCTTAAAAGTTCATATAATCGCAGTTTACAGTGATGATGTCCTACATCATCGAGAGACTCTGTCGAACTATTTAAGAGAAAATTTTGGTACGAAATAACTTGATGCAACTAAATTAATCCTCGGCCAGCAGTTCGAGTATATGTGTAATTGCATATTTATTAGTTAGTCAAATTACATCCAGAAGATGTTAGCATATTTTATACGAGCAAAGTTGATTCACTAAGCCCATTCGTGATTGGTTGATCGCTATATATATACATATGGATCCTAAAAAGGGCTAATGCGTACTTGGTCCAGAAGTACCATGGTTAAACGTGATCAATGCCCTAATGTATGTTATAAATATCACGATATTAACATTGCTTTCTCAATATATGTGCTAGTGAAACATAGTTTTAGTTTAACATGTTGTACTCTTTTTCCCTTCACTAAGTTTTTTCTATTTGGTTTTCTTAGTAAGGTTTTTAACGAGACAACTAACTGATACAGAGCATCAGTTTATCTTATAGGTCCCGAAGTACCGATTTAACATCATCCTGAAGCATGTTGTTTGTTATGTACAATACGCGATGCACGATTTTTTTTCCCTTAGCTATGATTTTGTCTCACCGGGTTTTCCTAGCAAGGTTTTTAGCGAGACAACATCATTAAGAGTATTAAATGATAAGTTAATATCCTTGAAGGACTTGAGACATGGATTTGTTCCATAAAGAAAATATAGAGTTCCATATTATGTTTATGCAGGATATCCATCAGACTTGCATTGAGATTGACTATAATTCAACTACGTTTTCAGTCATGAAAATCGATGATCCAACACTTACAAGAGGCAGTGGTTTAGACCAGAACACAAAAACTATATATGAAGACAATATAACTTTCATAGTTTCAATTGGAGATGACTACATTGAAATCAAGTCTAAGCAGCAACGGTAGGAGATTGATTTCTAAAGACTTGGAGATTATGTTCAATTGAGGGGGAGAAATACACGCGCTGTACTCTTTTTCCTTCACTAAGTTTTGTCCTACTGGGTTTTCTTAGTAAGGTTTTTAACGAGGCAGCTGACAGCATAACTGATCCAGCAGTGTCAGTTTATTCATAGGTCCTGAAGTACCTAATTAACATCATCCTGAAGCATGTTGTTAATAGTGTATAATGAACAGTAATGCATATATGAGGGGGAGTGTTATAAAATCAGATATACAATCTACAATAACTATATATATGGTAGTTACATTTGGTAGTTATGCTGGTTAGATGCATATATAAATATATATGATCCATGTATTTGACAACTCTACTCTTCAATAATATCACAATTTCTTTTCAATTTTTAGTATATATTCCTATTTTATAAGATTTTTATATTAAGTATTTGGTGAGATTACTTTTTAATTTAATAAGATGTTATAGCCCGTTTAAGTGTTATCTAGGTTTGGTGAGATCCATAACCGTGAATTCGGGTCAAACGTATGAGAAGCCTCTACTTACAAATAAAGCAATCTAGTGGCTTTAGATAATGTAGAGAACAACCAGAGAACTTTTAAAGGTTTCGTTTATATATATTTAAAATTTGCCTTTTTAAAAAGGCATTTATTTCTCCACAAAACCCCAAATAGCAATCTACATCAATTAAATCATCATAAAGTAATCTTTGAACATATTAAGTTAATACTGGTGTTACCGCCCGAAGCAACCCGAGCAAACTCCAAGTCCTCATTAACACAAACGCGAATCAAATCATTGTCTTCGTCAACATATTCTAGTTTAAGCCCTTGCATATCCAACTTGAACATGTTTGCAACTTTGTTTTCCAGTTCTGACACTTCACTAAAAGGAGAAAACGGAAACCGCTCTATAGAGTTGTTAAAAGCGACATTCACCATCACCATGCTAGTAAAGTTATCACAAACAGTCTCCATGCTCACATTCGCATAGTCAGTTTCAGAAGCATACGCCACAACCGAATCTATATCTGATGAATCCATCTCGGTTAAAGTAAAATCCATAGGTCCGTCACTCAATTCAAATCCAGAATCCGCCTCAATGCTCTGCTTCAACGTGTTGAACAAGTTCATTGCATGGATGTTATCTTTGAAGGGTAGGAAAAACTCCAGCACATAGTCATTGTTGTCTTTAACACTATGTAAGAAGATTGCAAGGCAACCGGTTAACTTGCTGATGCGTGCATCGTGGACCAAAGGATACTCAACTTCATCGAGTTGGGTTACATCTTCACAAAAACATGAACCATGGGATGACATTGCTTTGCCAATCACCCCCTGAGACATTTCCAGGTGGTGCTTCTTACTTGCTTTTCTGAATGACCACATGTTAACATCCCCGACATAATAAGGTAAAGCAGTTGACATGCAAAATTTCCCCAAGCATGTAGTGTTGAAACTGTTACAACTCTTTTCAAGAACTTTTTCATGAGCAGAATAACTAGTGCGCGGGGACATGGACCATGTCTGAGCAAGAGGCAACCTATGATGGTCGCAAACGCGCATCAAAATATCGGAGATTTTATGCGACTCATTTTCTCTGAGTTCATTGGAAACCTGTATATAATAGACAAGCTATAAAACTTGAGTTATAGAATTTGAGAATATAAACCATTCGGGCCCAACTCACATTTGAAGCAGGCGCATCAGGTACTTCAAATGCTTGTGGGCTTGTTAAATTCACCTTCTGTAACATGTTGAAAGGAAGCATAAACCATAATACAGTGGAAACGTAAAAGCGTGAACACGTACTCACACAAAAACACATAGAAGTTAAATTTGAGAGTTTAAATGAAAACCTGCAGCTCCAGATGAATATGCTCAACCTCATAAGTAAAATCTTCCAACTTGGAAACTGTCAAAAGCTCAAGCACACCAACGCGTAACCTTCTAGTAGGATCAGATACTGGTAAAGCCAAATAGCCATGAAGATTGCAACGGATCGCGCAGCCTTGTTGTGGATAGTCTTCTGTCTTGTAATTAGTTAGATCAGAAGTCCACTCTGGCAATCCTCGCATAAAAACTCGAGCAGGAGGACTAAGGCCTTGTTGCTCACGATCTTTGTCCAAAAGATAAACTTTGTGCTCAGAGTTCATCCTGTGATAGCACAGTTGTTCACTGCCTACACCAAGACCAAACGGTTGATCTTTGGTTGTAAGTAGTAGGCGTTCTCCAGCAACACGAGGCGACCAAAACTGAACAAGAACATGTTCCTCACGTAAAGGTAAGAGCTTTAGTGCAGCTCTTATCTTATTTGTTATTTCTTGACAATACAAGGGATCTGCCAACCATGGAAAACCTGTAGATTTGATAAACCACATGAGAAGCGCACAAAGACTGTATGGTAGTATAATACAAAGATTAATGCTGTTTATTGGTTTTTATATTAGGATGCTCAAGGGAATAATTGAAGCTGTCAAAAGCAGGCCAGTAAACAAACGCACAGAAAACAATATATGGGTCATACTATTTTGGGTCTGATTAAAAATTTGATTCTGGTGAACAAAGCTGTTGACCGTTAAATCCAGCTTGGCAGTCAAAGAAATAGAAATTCTGTATTCTTGAGAGATTATGGAAAGCATGCTAATCAACTCTGTTGGTTGTTTTCATTGTTTCCAGAAGTCGAGGATCTATATTTAAAATTCAAAGAAATGCTTTATATTGGGAAGAGAGCTTTACTGTAAATTGGATCTGCAATTGGACAAGAAATGTGTAAAAAATGGTCAAAATCAACAGCGGTTGATTAATGTCAAATGCAGTCAAATGTTGCTGATCTAAAAGCTTATAAGGCTAATCAGATATGCGTCAAAGTCAAGTGTTGTGATGAGCAGAATCAGATTAGCAAAAGCAAATTTGATCTGCACAAGTCAAATTACTGCCCGAAATTTCAATGTTGTAATCAATATTGCCACTTTGGTATTTTGATGAATTGGGACACTGGCCAGTGTGCTCTATTTATGATGCAGACGTCAAAAGGCGGTCATGGTCTTTGGTGGTGGTTAAATTGTTACAAGCGGATGTATGTTGTCGGCTGGAATGGAGGCAAGGGCATGAGATGAACTGGAAACTGCTGGACTGATTTGCTAATACACAAATGGGATAAAATTGTTTAAATTGACATTCTAGACACAGTCAAAAATGACTTTGACCCCATGCTTATTGTCACCAACAGGGTATAGTCATAACTCAGCTTGGTAGTAATATTAATGAGATTCTAGTTCATGGAATTGCAGTAAAATGAAAGTTGACTTTTTGGTCAAAATCAAAGATGACCTTTAACTGACAAAGAACATTCGCCAACATGGGAAATATATGAAGATTCAAATAGATTATTGCATTAACGGACTGCCGCAAGAATTTGATAAAAGAGTCAAAGATGAATTTGATCATAAAAAGTTAATCCGGTCAAGTTTATAGATAAACCAAGCTAGAACTGAAATTTGGAAGAAATACATACCAACTGTTAATGACTGAGATGGATAAGAGTGATGGAGTTCCTCACGTGGCTCAACATTTCCTGAAACCCAAAGACGTGTCATGTATCTTGACTCACCAGCAAATGCAACCATCGGCTGTTCTAGAAGCATCATGCTGCAAGTCATTTCTATTTTTCGATCCGTATACAAACAAGAACTTGTACCAGTACCTGTAAGTGTAAAAGACTCCTCGTTAGATATATTTTTCTATTTAAAACACTGTTGCACTATAAAGTGCCTGGCGTTCTCTTTTTGACTGCTTACCATTTATAATTACAAACGCTTGGGTCTTACCGACAATAAAGCATTAATGCATAAGGGTTATGAAAGATAAGTTTTGACTTTTTGGTTTAAGAGGATCAACTAAACTTTAAAAATCAAGAACTTTCAAAATAATAAACAGGGAACAACAACAGAAAAGAGAAAAGGCGCGGACAACATAACATTAAACTAAATATAACCCAAAATGAATTTCTTTGAGACACAATCGATAAAATTCTTCAGTCAAATCTATAAGCCTACATCTACAGTTATGAACTATGCCTTGAACAGGGCACTAAAATTTCTTTTATGAGGAACTTAACCACAAGAAGATGAAAGTATGTTAATGAGGAAGAATTTTTATCACCACTTCCTTTGAAGAAGCTGTATACAAATATTTACCTTCAAACAGCAGATAGTCGGATAAGAAAACAAAGAAGCAGCAGCAAAAATCTATTACGCAGCAAATGTAATGATACTACACTACTAGAACAAATCATCAACAAATTTACAGTTAATATCACAAAATCAAATTCACAAATTGCCAATTAACCACAACAGCACAATAAATTTAACAAAATAGCATGCACAAAACTGTAGAAAAACAAAATAAAAAATTTTCGTACTTTCAAAATCATAAAAAAATCGCAATTAACGTTCAGCACATCCACAGTAACAAAACAGTACATTCAAATCTGAAAATAAATAAATAAGAATCACAAATTCACAATATCATATCATTATGCTCAAACAACCATAGTTATTAAAAGCCCTCACTTCTTGCGCCTAGGCCCATTTTTCAGGTGGGGCCCAATAATTGCGCTTCTAGTTCCTAGACGAGCGCTTCGGCATTGTCTACAACAGGAACTTGAGAAGACAAAAGACAGAGCAAAAGAAACGCAAGGAGTGCGATTGAAACTTAGATCTAGGAGAGGTCAAAGGAATTACATTTGAATCTTGACTATTTTATAACTTTTGGAACTAATTAGATTATATTAATTGTTATTTAACAGCTTCTGTTTATTTATTTGAAGAATAGTATTATTTTTATATACTCACATATTTTTAATTCTTTTATTTGAGCGCGCCCTTGCTTTATGCAAACAACTACCAAGTAGAAGATTGAAACAATTTCATTCCAATATAAGATTTACAAAGTTTAAGGTGGACTTATGACTTATCAGGTATCAAAAGCTGTCAAAACAATTGAGAGGGGTGGAGACTTGACCGGTCAAGGGCAGAAACAGTAGTATTTATTTTGATATTTAGATGCTGCAACAGTTAATTGGGAAGTGAATTAGTGGCAATCGTGAGCTGATGATTGAATATATAAAAAAGTAATTTGAATGCTTCATTGTTCACAGCCAGCCCTAACAAAATTGGTGGATAATAATAACAGACAAGAAGAAGAAGAAGAAGAATGAGTTAAGAGAATAAATACCTACAAGGCTACAACTATAGGAATCGAAGAAGAATGAATTTAAGAGAATACCATACCTACCTGTACCTGTGCTGGGCGGTGGCGTTAAGATAAAATAAAACAAAATGGATGCTTGAAGATTTAAAGGGATGGATGCCGGATCAAACGTTAAGTGTCATGTAAACAGGTGAGTGAAGACGAGTTTGGACGTGAAGTGGGGCCAACAAACAGGTGAGTGAAGACGAGTTTGGACGTGAAGTGGGGCCAACAAACAGGTGAGTGAAGACGAGTTTGGACGTGAAGTGGGGCCAACATTTTGAAGATGGGGCCAACAGCCCACATTTATATTATTCATCACAACCTTTTTTCACTTAAAAGCTATTATAATTTTTTAATAGACAAAACCTTATAACCTTCATTCACATCTATCACACAAACAAATAATCTCTAGCTCCATTTCCTCTTTACCAGTTTAACATTATTTTACGCAAACAATGAGCTCGAGCTACTAAGAAATAATGCATTCTTCTCCTTTACGTGGTCTTTCAGAGACATATGACTCAAAACACCCAATCACCTCCTCCACCTCCACCCACAATTCCTATTTTTACTCCTAATACTAATGATAATATGTTTATACAACAGTTCCAAAAACTTTTGTCCAATGACGTCGAGAACATGTTTATGGCAGTTTATGGTTCGTCAGGTATCAGAGCAGGCTCAAGTTCTACACCACGTCCAAAGCGGAAGTGCAAAATAATAGACAGAGGTCGAGATGAGGAGGGTACGCGTCTTTGGAATGACTACTTTGCTCCAATACCGGTGTACCCAGAACACATATTTAGACGCCGATTTCGAATGAGTCGTACACTTTTCCTTAAAATTGTCAATGATTTGTCTTCCGGTTACCAATACTTTAGGCAAAGAAGAGATGTAGTTGGTAAAAATGGTCTTTTGTCGATCCAGAAATGCACATCCGCCATACGCCAATTGGCATACGGCACGGGAGCTGACACAGATGAATACGTACAGATTAGTGGAGTTTTTTTTTTTTTTATCAAAATAGGTGGAAGGGGAAAATATTTACCAATATAACTGATTTAAAAAGTATTTATCAAAATAGGCTGAACTACTTTTTCTTACTCCTAACATTATTGAAAAAAGAAGAAAATAACAATTCTTAATAGAAAAATAAACGACTTTTTCAAATACATTATTTTCTTATATATAAATTAATTAATTGTTAATTATGACAAAAATTAATTGTATTAGATAATTTTTAGGTTTATTGGATTTTAATAATCCCTATAAACTGTATTGGCCGATAATAATCTCTATTCATTTTTCATCGCTAGCGGTCCCAAATTTAAAAAAGTTGGCTCCTAATGTCTCCCGTTAAAAATGACTTAACGGTGTTATACTTTTTTCTGAATTTCAAACTAATGTTTTAGGTTTTGATCGGAAGGAGGATACGGGTCGATTGATGTAAATCTTCATTCGAAATGGTGCTCCAAAACGACGAAACAATGCTTCAATTCGGTTGTTTGAACTTACGATTAACAAAAATCAAGTCATTTGGATCACTATTTCGAGCTAAGTTTACATCAATCGACTCGTATCCTATTTCTGAACAAAAGCCCTAAAACAATAGTTTGAAATTCGGAAAAAAATATAATGTTGTTAAGTCATTTTTAACGAGGGACCATTGTAGGCCAGCTTTTTTAAATTTGGGACCGTTAGCGGTGATAAAATGAATAGGGATTATTATCGGCCAATACCAGTCAATAGGGATTATTAAAATCCAATAAACCTAATTTTTAAATAAGTTCTAGTTTAATTGTTTTCTTTATTCCAGACAAATCGTAATACCAAAATAAACATTTCTAACAAAGAATTAAAAATTTTATTAAACAAAATTTTTAACATTTAGGTTTTGTTTTTGAAAAAATAGTTTGAGGATATGTATGGAAAAAAATGTTTATTTTTCTAAATACAAATAAAGAATTTAGGAAAACTCACAACAATAAAAGCGTGATATGTCCGAAAAAATGTCGATACATTGACAAGTACCAATGCCGATTTTGATAATACCGATACATATAACAATATTGTTCGGTTGGAATCGGTTTGATTCGTGAAGTTACCGACGCAGTACCACAACTCATATAACTTACGTTCCAAAAAAAAATGAGTATTGTCTATCGCGGCGCAATAGTGAGTATTCTCGCTGTAAAGTTCCGATCAAAAAAATTCTTCTGTCATTAACATACTTACATTCGCCAACATGGGAAATATATGAAGATTCAAATAGATTATTGCATTAACGGACTGCCGCAAGAATTTGATAAAAGAGTCAAAGATGAATTTGATCATAAAAAGTTAATCCGGTCAAGTTTATAGATAAACCAAGCTAGAACTGAAATTTGGAAGAAATACATACCAACTGTTAATGACTGAGATGGATAAGAGTGATGGAGTTCCTCACGTGGCTCAACATTTCCTGAACCCCAAAGACGTGTCATGTATCTTGACTTACCAGCAAATGCAACCATCGGCTGTTCTAGAAGCATCATGCTGCAAGTCATTTCTATTTTTCGATCCGTATACAAACAAGAACTTGGACCAGTACCTGAAAGTGTTAAAAGATTCCTCATAAGATATTTTCCTATTTTAAACATTGTTTCACTATGAAGTGTCTGACATTCTCTTTTTGACTGCTTATAATTAATTACAAGCACTCGGGTCTTATTTACCAATAAACCATGAATGCATAAGGGTAAGTTTTGACTTTTTGGTTCAAGAAGATCAACTAAACTTTAACAATCAAGAGCTTTCAAAATGACAAGAATGCAAAAAACAACAACATGGAAAAAAAAGCACAGACAACAGGGTTTTCGGGTTTGAAAAGTAGTGAATGTTACAGGATTCACTAGTTTTGAAAATTTCGTCCCGAAATTAAAATAAAAATAAAAATTTACAAGAAAACAGCTAATACAAGAAGTTGTTTAAAAGCTTTAACAATTTTATATTATAAATAAAAATAATAACGTCGTACTTTGAATGGCCCGAAAGACGCCACAAACGGGAATATGGCAAGGACACTTATATATAGGATGTACCAGCGACGTATCCATCATGCCCTTATAATATTGCGTTTGTCCTCTTTGAAAATGATTCCAGGTTTCGAGTTATTGCTCACAACGTACTTATTATGTCTTCCATGCTTGGACTTGGATAATTACATGTCGACCCGTAATTACCTTTGTCATCGGATGGTCCACATAATCCATCCTATTGTGTGGGGTTTAAGATATATAAGGTACAATCCATAAAATTCTTCAGTCAACCTATACTCTGCTGTTATAAACTATGCTAAAGATTTTTTTATGATGAACCTAACCACAAGAAGATGAAAGTATGTTAATGACAGAAGAATTTTTATCGCCATTCACCTTTGAAGAAGCTGTTTACCTTAAAAACAGCAGATAGTCGGAAAAAAACAAAGAAGCAGCAGCAAGCGTAATGATAGTAGACTGATGAAGAGGTAGGTCCCAGCAGAGACCAGTTGGTCCAGCAAGACTCACCTTGAACAGGGACGTCTGCGCAAAGGCCATCTGCTCCCACAGGACCCACCATGCTCATAGAATCTTACGCGCAGTACACAAGCTGTACACGCAGGGAAAGCCTCCCAATGGTGAAGTACCCCGCCTGTTCCCGCAGTTGCGGATACAAGCCATCAGGGAAGGCTACCCGCAGACAGCAGGGCTACACGCACAAGACACTAGCTACTTCAGTAGTCACATGAAGGAATGAGAAAGGCGGGAACAATCCCGCCTAAATGAGCCAGTCTGATTCTGAAAGATCTTTTGTACTATACTTACCAAGGTATGGATAGGACAGACGATCTGACCAGAACAGCCCATGAGCCAATCACAGGGTGACAGCTCACCGACAACAGTGCGAGGAGGAACACCCTCTAGTACTGTTTGTCACTATTAGCCGCTGCCTACTCACCAACCCTTACTGTGGGGCATGCGCAGCCTACAGTTGGTGGAATAGTGTTACTGTTGGCCGTAACCTATTCACCAACCAGCATGGCCTGCGTACAATCCACAGTAAGTGGGACGTGCATAATCTACAGTTGGTGGAATAGTGCAGCCGACTTTGTTACTGTTGGCCGTAACCTACCCACCAACCAGTATGGCCTGTGCATAGTCTACTGTTGATTGAACAGGAATACTGTTCAGCCGGCTGTACCTTCTAGGAAACCTACCTTCGGCTATAAATACTCCAACATCTTGGAATGGTAAGATCATCTGCTATCCAGTTATCTAGCAATCTCTTAATATACACTTATATTCAGAGCAACCTAGTCTGATTCTCACGCCGGAGGGTGGTCACAAGGAGGAACCCCCCCCCCTTCTCAGTGACGAGCTTACGGTGTTTGTTTTGCAGGTCTCCTGAAGAACAGCCTTCTCAGCTAGATCTCATTCGTGGGAAACATTACTTAGCCCCCAGATTATCTATAATCTGTACCGGGTCACTTAGTGTTTCTTCATTGGCGCCATCCGTGCATAAAAGCTAGAACTATTTTAGTTTTTTCACAATTTCTGAAGAAATGGTTAACGTTACTCCGGTCCAAAGGCCTGTAACCGACCAAGAAACCCCGGTAACAACCCCAGCAACTGGGGGGAACACCGGCGGTTATACAATCCTTACGAACACTACCCCGACTACCCAAGCCGGGGCAAGTGGAGTAAATATTCCATTGGGGTTCACCGATACCCAACCGGAAAAACGAACGAAGGTCCCTCGCCAAACACTAGATCAAGTGAAGGCGTGGGCCGAAGCACGGCAAAGAGAATTCCAAGCCGAATTGGATGAACGCTTGCGTTCAGTTCAACAGGCTGACGAATTCACCAGTACTCGCCAACACCTCAATATGAGCAGTGACTGCGAGTACTCAGACGACGAGTTGGAGTCCGATACCGACGCGAACCCTCGCCATAAGGCGAAAGGGAAGCGTAAGGACACGGACGTCCAACCAAAAAGGAATTTTGGGGAAGCTTTTAAACCAATCGCGGAGAGAAACCCGCGTGACTTCTCCAAAACCTTTAGACCAACTGCTACAAATGCAGGAAGGTCAAAATTCGCAAGAGACATTGCGGAAGCAATCGCCCCGAGAAGTGCCAAACAAATGACCAACATTGGCACTTATGATGGTCTATCCGACCCAGATGACCATCTGAACAGGTTCATTGCGGGGGCTACCGTCAGCAACTGGACGGAACCCACGTGGTGCTACATGTTCCAGATGACTCTGGTCGGAGCGGCCAGGGCATGGTTCGATCGTTTACCGATCCACCACATATATGACTGGGCGGACTTTCAGAACAAGTTCAGCCAGCACTTCAGCCAACAGAGGAAGTACACTGAAGAGCAGTGGACGATCCTCAACTGCGTGAGAGAGGAGGATGAATCTTTACTAGACTTCATCACTCGCTTCAACTCCAAAAAGCTTAGTCTCGGCAACATAAGTGAGGATCTGGTTCGCGCCGCCTTCATCCAAGGCGCCGAATACCCAGAACTTATCCGCACGTTGACGGGTAAGGATGGCATGCCATCAACTTGGGATGCCATCATGACGGCGGCAAAGCGCTTTGCCGAGACGGAAAAGCAACTGGGAAGGGATCTTCCCCAGAGTACACACCTCTACACGCAGAGGACAAGAGAGAACAATGTCCGGATCGCCCGGCAGAACAAAAAGAGGAGGCTAGGTATTTGGCAGTCAAGGGTAAACTTTGACACCTCATCCAGCTCTCGCCCTCTTGTTGGCGGAAGGGACAACACGCACCCTTCAAATCGAAAACACCGGTGGACGCCACTCACGAAGAGCGTCACGGAGATATTTGCCATGGAAAAATTGCCATGGCCCAAAGCCCCATCGATCCGGCAGAAACCTAATGCGGATCAAAGCAAATCCTGTGATTTCCACGGGACAAAGGGTCATGGTACTGAAGAGTGCACATCCTTGAAGGATATTATTGAGACATTTGTCAAGGATGGAAGGCTTGCACATCTCGTGGCATCGATCAGGAAGGGAGGAAGGAATGACAACCGGTACAGAGGTAACGGACGAAAGCCCGTCGACATCAGCATCAACATGGTTCATGGCAAGGTCAGAGGAAGGAAAAGACAGGTGATAGAACCATGCGCGTGGAAGGAAGCTGAGGTGCGCTTCCCGCGAGTGCCAGGAGGCCCCAGCAAAGAAGGCCCCATCGTCATCAGAAGCCAGCTGGGGCACTACATCACTTCCCGCACTCTTGCTGACAACGGCGCTTCGTCGACAGTGATGTACAGGCAGTTCTTTGATAAGCTGGATGATGAAGACAAAGAACGCTTGGAAACGGTCTACGCTTCAATGGAAGGGTTTGACGGCAGTACAGAAACACCCCTGGGTATCCTATCTTTCCCCGTTACTCTTACTGATGGGAATCATTCACGCACAGAAGACGTGGATTTTGTCGTGATGAAAAAGCCACACCACACGTACGACATCCTATTTGGAAGAGACGGGATGGCAAGATTCAACGCCGTGGTATCTTCAGTCCACGGCATGATGGGATGGCCAACAGCTGAGGGTGTAGCAATGATCTCTGGCATTCCCCAGGTATGCATCGCATCTGTCTCATCTAAACCCAAACCGAAGAAGGCTAAACCAACCATCACTGAACCGGAAAAATGGGCCTTCAATGGCAAATACCCCGACCAGGCCGTTACCATTGGAACAACAATTGTTGATCCCACCCGCACCTTACTCAAGCGCTTACTGCAGAAGAACGCTGACATCTTTGCGTGGGCACCAGCTGACATGACTGGTGTACCCCGAAGTAAGGCGGAGCATAAGCTCAAATGCGATCCGGCTGTTACGCCGATCGTACAAAAGCGCAGAGTAATGGGGCCTGAACAAACTAACGCGTGTAGAACCCAAGTCAAGGAACTCCTTGACGCAGGCATCGTACGCATTAGTAGATATCAAACATGGGTTGCAAATCCCGTAATGGTACCGAAGAATGACAAACAATGGCGCATGTGCATAGATTTCAAAGATTTGAACAAAGCATGCCCCAAAGATTGTTATCCGTTACCAGAAATTGATCTCAAAGTGGATTCGTTGGCACCATTTCGCCTTAAATGCTTCTTGGATGCGTATAAGGGGTACCACCAAATCCACATGGCCATTGATGACCAGGACAAAACCGCATTTCGGACGCCCGATGGTACATTTTGTTATAAAATGATGCCATTCGGACTTAAGAATGCAGGGTCCACGTACCAACGACTAATGGACAAAGAGTTTCATGCCCAAATCGGGCGTCCCGCGAGTGGAAGGAAGCTGAGGTGCGCTTCCCGCGAGTGCCAGGAGGCCCCAGCAAAAAAGGCCCCATCGTCATCAGAAGCCAGCTGGGGCACTACATCACTTCCCGCACTCTTGCTGACAACGGCGCTTCGTCGACAGTGATGTACAGGCAGTTCTTTGATAAGCTGGATGATGAAGACAAAGAACGCTTGGAAACGGTCTACGCTTCAATGGAAGGGTTTGACGGCAGTACAGAAACACCCCTGGGTATCCTATCTTTCCCCGTTACTCTTACTGATGGGAATCATTCACGCACAGAAGACGTGGATTTTGTCGTGATGAAAAAGCCACACCACACGTACGACATCCTATTTGGAAGAGACGGGATGGCAAGATTCAACGCCGTGGTATCTTCAGTCCACGGCATGATGGGATGGCCAACAGCTGAGGGTGTAGCAATGATCTCTGGCATTCCCCAGGTATGCATCGCATCTGTCTCATCTAAACCCAAACCGAAGAAGGCTAAACCAACCATCACTGAACCGGAAAAATGGGCCTTCAATGGCAAATACCCCGACCAGGCCGTTACCATTGGACCAACAATTGTTGATCCCACCCGCACCTTACTCAAGCGCTTACTGCAGAAGAACGCTGACATCTTTGCGTGGGCACCAGCTGACATGACTGGTGTACCCCGAAGTAAGGCGGAGCATAAGCTCAAATGCGATCCGGCTGTTACGCCGATCGTACAAAAGCGCAGAGTAATGGGGCCTGAACAAACTAACGCGTGTAGAACCCAAGTCAAGGAACTCCTTGACGCAGGCATCGTACGCATTAGTAGATATCAAACATGGGTTGCAAATCCCGTAATGGTACCGAAGAATGACAAACAATGGCGCATGTGCATAGATTTCAAAGATTTGAACAAAGCATGCCCCAAAGATTGTTATCCGTTACCAGAAATTGATCTCAAAGTGGATTCGTTGGCACCATTTCGCCTTAAATGCTTCTTGGATGCGTATAAGGGGTACCACCAAATCCACATGGCCATTGATGACCAGGACAAAACCGCATTTCGGACGCCCGATGGTACATTTTGTTATAAAATGATGCCATTCGGACTTAAGAATGCAGGGTCCACGTACCAACGACTAATGGACAAAGAGTTTCATGCCCAAATCGGGAGAAACTTGGAAGTCTATATGGATGATTTGGTCATCAAAAGCCTCGAGCCTGAGGCGATGTTGAAAGACATTGAAGAAACTTTCAACACGCTCCGAAAGATAAACATGAAGCTCAACCCGAGCAAGTGTTCATTTGGGATGGAAGAAGGGAAGTTCTTGGAAGTCATTGTTACTAAAGATGGCTTTAGAGCGAACCCTGAAAAGGTCGAAGCCATTGTTAAAATGGAATCACCTACCACCATCAAACAGGCTCAGACACTGAATGGGCGACTAGTCGCACTTAATCGCTTCTTGGCAAACCATGCGGATAAGTCGTTTCCTTTCGTGTCAACACTGAGAAACTGCTTGAAGAAAACGCACTTCCGCTGGACACCAGAAGCGGAAGCAGCTTTTCAGGAGATTCGGTCACGCCTGATCGAACTCCCAACACTTACAGCACCACAAGCGG
The DNA here is from genome assembly GCF_021521415.1 of Bidens hawaiensis. Lineage (NCBI taxonomy): Eukaryota > Viridiplantae > Streptophyta > Magnoliopsida > Asterales > Asteraceae > Bidens > Bidens hawaiensis. The sequence goes on along the minus strand of NW_027504050.1, from coordinate 8,116 downwards.
GAGAGGAGTTAATCCTGTACCTTTCCGCAACAGATAGAGCAACCGAGGCAGTCCTGCTAGTAGAACGAAAGGGCATCCAGATGCCAATCTATTATGTTAGCCGTGTACTAACAGACGTAGAAACCCGGTACTCTACCCTTGAAAAATTAGTCTTAGCACTTATACACGCTTCACGCAGGTTAAGACGATATTTCCAGGGCCACCCAATCACCATTCTCACCAACTTCAAACTCTCAAATGTTCTAGGCAAACCCGAATTATCAGGACGTCTAGCCAAATGGGCAATTGAATTGGGAGAATATGCAATTAAGTACAAGCCAAGACCAGCCATAAAAGGCCATGTCTTAGCCGATTTTATTGCAGAAGTCCCCGCTTCGCGGGAAAAAGAGTGCCAGGAGGAGGCTCAACCCTCCCCAGCACAGGACATCAATGATGTCTGGCGACTCTACACTGATGGAGCAGCCAGTAACGAGGGTTCAGGCGCAGGGTTAAAATTAACCAACCCAGCGGGCCAAGAATATACTTACGCTATTCGGCTGGACTTTCCAAGTACGAATAACGAAGCCGAATATGAAGCATTCTTGGCCGGTTTGAGAATTGCGCGTAAGATGGGAGTGAAAAACTTGGAAGCCCACGTGGATTCCATGCTGGTGGCCAACCAAATAAATGGAACATACACGGCTGTGAACGACACCATGGCCCTGTACCTCGCCCAGGCAAAAACCCTTATGCGTGATTTTAGTGATTGTAAAGTCATACACGTCAAGCGCAGCGAAAACAAATCTGCGGATGCGTTAAGCAAGCTTGCATCACTAGCCTTCACCCACCTGGGAAAGGACATCCGCATTGAACTCCTCGAAGCGCCATCAGTCCCGCACAAGGAAATTTGTGTCATCCAAACCAGTACAGAAACGTGGATGACACCAATAATAAATTACCTTGCAGCAGGAATACTACCAGAGTCAAAAACACAGGCAAGAAAACTACGCTGTAAAGCACTGAATTATCAACTCGTCAATGACATCCTTTACAGACGTAACTTTCTTGGCCCACTCTTGAGATGCGTGGACAACCAAGATGCCGACTACCTCCTAAGGGAAGTACACGAAGGCATCTGTGGGGTACACGCAGGTCCCCGCGCTGTTGTAGCCAAGCTAAACAACGCGGGATACTTTTGGCCGGGGATGCATACGGATGCACTGGCATACATCAGAAAATGCAGGTCTTGCCAGCTTTACGCACCTAACACGCATCGCCCGAAAAACGAACTGGTTCCAGTCACTTCTTCGTGGCCATTTCAGAAGTGGGCCATCGATGTGACAGGCCCATTTTATACAGCAGCAGGAAATGTTCAGTTCCTAGTGGTAGCCATCGACTACTTCACCAAGTGGATAGAAGCAAAACCTTTAGCCCAAACAACCGCAAAGCATATCAAAAAATTTATTTGGGAATTTATAATTTGTCGTTTTGGACTTCCACAGAATTTGGTGAGCGATAACGGCACCAACTTTGCTGACAAAAAGCTACAACAGTGGCTAAAAGAACTTCAAATCACCCACACCTTTACCTCAGTGGCACACCCGCAAGGAAATGGTGAGGTGGAAAGAGCAAATAAAAGCATCGTCGAAGGCATAAAGAAAAGACTCTTGAAACACAGATCCGGCTGGGTGGACGAGCTTCCGCACGTCCTTTGGGCAAACAGAACGTTGAAGAAGGCCAGTACGGGAGAAACCCCGTTCAGCCTCACTTATGGCACTGAAGCCATGGTCCCGGTCGAAATTGGTCTACCCTCACCAAGGGTCTTGAGTCAGCCAGAAGACAATGATGCGGAAAGACGGTTGGATCTTATGCTAACCGAGGAACGCAGAGACTTAGCCGCAGTGCGTGAAGAGAACTACAAACGACAAATGCAAAAGTACTACAACACGCGGGTAAAACTCTGCAACTTCAAGGAAGGAGACTACATACTGCGTAACAACGAGGCTTCGAACCAAGAACGCCCAGGAAAGTTGGCCCCGGTCTGGGAAGGGCCATACGTTATCAAACAGGTTCTGGGAAAGGGCGCATACCGGCTCGAAAGGCTCGATGGCACTCCCATCCCAAGAACATGGAATGGAGCTCAATTACGCAAATGTTATATGTAGATCAATTCCAAAACTTGTAAAGAAAAGGCCAAGAGCCACTTCTAATGGAAATGATTCTCCTTTCATAATGTGTTTACCTTTATCCTTATGAACTCCCCACTGGTGCCGGTATTTACCGCATAAATGGGGAGAAGTAAGTCGTTACGTGTGGAAGGCGGCAAAACCCGCATAAACACAACGTTAAAAATAAGGGAAACCTACACGCAGGTATGATGTAAGTAAAGTTTAGCCATCTTTGTAAGTGCAAGTGACGGTCTTATCCGCACAATCACAAATAAGGAAGCAAAACTTCAAACTATCATCTACCACGTTCAAAGGTTATCCTAAAAAAAAAAAAAAAAAAAAAAAAAAAAAAAAAGGAAAACCTACACGCAGGTCAGGTATGGGTAAAGTTTAGCCATCCTACAAAGTGCAAGTGACGGTTCTACCCGCACAATCACGAAAGAGGAAGCGAAACTTTAACCCACTATCAACCACGTTCAAAGGTTAACTTATCCTAAATACTTAGAAATTTCGAGGAAAAATGAGGAAAACCTACACGCAGGTCAGATGAAGGTTAAAGTTTAGCCATCCTACCAAGTGCAAGTGACGGTTCTACCCGCACAATCACGAAAGAGGAAGCGAAACTTTAACCCATCATCAACCACGTTCAACAGGTTAACTTATTCTAAAACACTTGGAAAATTGCTAACTTAAACTAAGTATGCAAGTCATGAGTTTATAAAGCAAGGAATCCAAAGAAGGAAATAACAATCTTATCCGCAAAAAGATTTATATTTCAATGATATATTACAAGAATGGCCGGGTTACTACCCGCCTAAAAGAGTAAATCTATACAAGTCTATCTTAGCAATGGAAAGGGATCTTCAGGGTCAAGCTTCAGGGCCGCTTCCACTTGGACCCGCTCCGTCAGAAGAACGGGGTGGTTCGAGGAAAGCTTTGAGGACAGCTAACCCATCATCAGCAACAGCTACTTCGTCCACCTTTTCCACCACTGGATGCGGGAAGGCGGCGTATTGGTTCAATGCTTGGTCATAAATGGCTTCGGTATCCACATTGAACAAAGGGAAGTTGGAAGGCGGGACGCCTTTCTCAACAAACCCTAGACCAAGCAAGAAGCCGGCCTTTTCCCCATCCTCATGAGAAGCGTTGAGGGCTGCGCTCATAGCATCATCGTAAGAGGTCTCTGAAAAGACCCGACGCACAACCTACAAAGAAAAAATACAAAGTATTAGAGCCTTTTCTCTTACAGAGAAAAGCGTGAAGACAAAGCTAAACATACCTGAGGCAACGCTTCTCGAAGAAGCCATTGGAGGGCAGCTTGAGCTTCGTTATGGGCGCGTTCGGCTTCGCTCTTGTTAAGGTTGGCAAGTAAAACTTCCTTTGCGGCAGCCTCTTCGACGCCCTTAAGCTTCCGCTCGGTGCGGTCAAGCACCCCCCTCTGGTCCAGGATTTCCTGGAGTTTCTTGGCATCTTCCATTGCCAAGGCATCATGAGCGCGTTGGAGAGCCTCTAATTTGGCCTTGAGCTCCTCATTCTCCACACGCAAAGGCTCAGCAACGGCTTCAGCCTTGCCAGCCCTCTCGGTTGCGTTTCGCGCAGTCTCCCTGGCCAAACGAAGCTGTTCATTCACAGCTTGGGCAGCCTTGGAGCGGGCCTCGAGTCGCGCCTGAACTTCAACCTCGAGGGCCTTGAAGGCCTTCTCCTTGTCGGCGGCAGCTGCCGCCAGCTGTTGGTTCTCCTCCCGAAGAGCACGCGCCTCAGATACGTCCTTGGCGCGAGCTGCTTTCAACTTGTCGTTTTCACGACAAAGCAGCTCGACGCGCGGCTGCATCCGGGCCTGGAGAACCCGAAGCTCATTGGTTAGCCTACCCTCCTGGTAGCTAACCATGGCTTCCCCCAACGCACCCGGGGGAGCAGCGTGGCGAGCCCAGTCCACGCACTCCACAGGTGTGCGAAGGGTTGTTCCTCGGCGAATGTTCCATCGTGGAACATACACTTCATTGGAATCCGACACTGCAAAAGAAACAAAAGCAGTAAGGAAAAGATGATAAAAAACATAAGGGAAAAAGAAAGGAACCCTACGCACCTGTAGGGTCAATGACAGGCCGATAGCCGCCAAACCCATCACCTGAACCTAAAGGAAATCCATCCAACAGGTCAGGCAGACGGGAAGGTGGCAAAGATCGGCGGGAAGCCCTGCGCGTACCTGATGGTCCGGCCGTCGGTGCCGGTGGCGCGGGCATGGTGGCAGCCGCCGTGGTCGCCGCCGCGGTCGCCGCCTCATCAGCAGCAGCAGTAACCGCCGGCTCCGTGAAGGATGCTGTAAAAATCGCACTCACGGCCGGCGGTGATGTCATCTCGGCCGGAACAGTTGGCTCAAAGGAATGAGCAACTGGACCAGCGGATGCAGGCGCAGGCGCCTGGGTCGATGCCTCAGGAAGGCTGACAGAGCCTACCGTCATTGGCGGGGAGGTACTCCCCTGCGTTTCACCCCGGAATGCGTCAACATCCACGCCTACACAAAGAAGAAAGTGTTAGATAAATTTATGAAGTAATAAGTCTACAAAGACAACTATGATTGTACTTACGGGTTTTCTTGACCCTGAACGTACGGACGGGCGGGGAGGAACCCGATGGAGCCGGCCTCTTGGTACCGGTCACCGTCGTCTTCGTCGGTTCTCCGGAGGTAACGGTCGTAGCCTCCGGAGCAGTGGTCTTCTCACCACCGGGCTTCCCCGCCACCTCTTCACTATCTGACTCCGAGTCAGATAGAACCACCGGACCAGCCGTGGAGGCCTTCTCCTTCCCTTTCCCGCCTGGCAGCAGCTTTCTTCTTCCGCACCAATGGAGGAGCATCTGAGGATTCCTCAGAAGAAGACAGGTCAAGAATTCCAACAGCGGGTACAACATTGAGAGATTGAGGAAAGAATATCGCCTTACCTGGCCGCCGGTGGCTCAGGATCTCGTGGCCCAGCGGATAGACCTCCACAAAACGATCCGCCGTTTGCTCCAGGATGGGCAACTCGCCCTCGTCCAGAGCACGAGTACCCATCCGCGCGGGACCGTCGGTTTCCCGCGGGAACAGAAGCGACTCCAAATTATTTCCCTCTGAAAGAAAAGAAACAGTTAGAAGACAAACTTGTATCAAAAAGAAAGACAAGACATACCATAGGGAATAGAGTTCAAACCGTATTCGAGAAGGATGGGAACCTGAGACGCATCTTTCCACACCCGGCTCATCCCTAACATAACCATCCCGGATTCCGCAAACCGGTAAACCGGAGATTGGATCCGGGATATCTTCGAAAACCATTCCGCCTCCTGGTAGTTGGGGGCGTGAAGGCTCGGTATCGCTTGGCCATTTTTAAACTTCATGGCAAGGGGGATGGCTGCGGGTAGAAATGTAGAAGAATTCCTGCTTCCACGCGCGAAGACTGCGCTCGGTGTCGCAAATCTTCAGACCCTTAATGCGGGTCGTCAGGGTGTACCACCCCTGGATGCACCTCCAGGTATAGAAGGTCATCAGGCGGTCCACATGGGGCTCGATGCCCAAAATCCGGCACACCCACTCAAAATGGCGAATCTTGGCGATCGCCATGGGGTGCAGCTCGGTCAAATGAACACCGTGCCTCTCAAGGACACGGTAAACAAATTTTGTCAATGGGAATCTAAGATTCCCATAGACAAAAAATGCAGCATAAACCCCGATCTTGCCTCTGGGGGCATCGTACACGGTCTGGTGGGATTCAGGAAACTCAGGCTCGAGATGATCGAGCATGAACTTCCTGACAACATACCGGTACTGATCGCCGGGCAGAGCACACTGGCACTCACCAGCAGTACCCCTGTCGTCAGCTATAGCTTCAGCATCACGAGAGGACATCTTGCAGAGGAAGAAGAGAGCGATTTCGAGAGAATGCTCGATTGAATAAAGGAGTATTCGCCGGAAATCGCCTTAAAGATGAAGAGAAGAGTGAAAAGTGTGAATTGCAAATAACCCTCTCCCCCTTTATATAGTAATCGCAATTAATGCGGTGAATTTAATGCAGAGGAGAGAGAAATCAAAGGTGCAATGAAACTATGACACGTGGCAAAAAGCAAGCTGGCAACAGCTGTTGAAAGGACGTGTGCCAGTAATTTCGCGGCCACGCGCCCGAAAAATCACGCCCACGCGCCTGAAAAAGCGACTGGAATGACCATGTTCTGTCACGTCACCATAACTTCCTGCACGTCCTGACACAGTCAGAAGAAACCGTCGCACGACGTTTCAGATGTTTGGACTGTTCTTATCCTTACCAACCTTTCGAATTTCAAAATTCAAAATTCAAAAAGATTCAAAAGTAAGCGGGAAAATACCCCTTACCTTGGCAACCAAGTAACCATAAGACGGATGCGGGTACAGTGTTAAGGCAAAACCTTCCACATACCTAGCACCCGCAGGGAATTGAAGCCAAGAATACCCCGGCAACAAAGTAACTATAAGACGGGTGCGGGTACAGTGTTAAGGCAAAACCCTTCACGTACCTAGCACCCGCAGGGAATTGACGCCAGGGGTACCTTGAAAGTAAAGTAACCGTAAGACGAGCGCGGGTACAGTGTTAAGGCAAAACCCTTCACATACCTAGCGCTCCGCAGGGAATTGAAACCAAGAAGGATCTTCTGGGCAATGCTTGTGGAAACGGAAATAACATCCCCGCATAGCGGGAACGTCGAGAACTACATTGTTTGAGGCTCCAGGATGGAATTGGTGGTTTAAACATAATTGATCACTATGTTCAAAACCACTAAAACCTCAAGGAGAATCCACACAAGTGAGACTCAACGCTCCTGACTTGCGAGAAGGTTACATACCTACCCGCATCATACCCAAAGATCAAGCAAAAAAATCGGGAATTTTTGCAAGTGACATTAGGAAACCCGCGGGAAGAATCCCCACGGAGAACCTTAAAACTAAAAACCCTTTTCAAAACCCCTTGCTTAAAGTCCAAAAGTTCACCTCACTTTATTAAACATTCATGAGAAGAACATTGGACTGGGGGGACTTGAAGAGGTAGGTCCCAGCAGAGACCAGTTGGTCCCGCAAGACTCACCTTGAACAGGGACGTCTGCGCAAAGGCCATCTGCTCCCACAGGACCCACCATGCTCATAGAATCTTACGCGCAGTACACAAGCTGTACACGCAGGGAAAGCCTCCCAATGGTGAAGTACCCCGCCTGTTCCCGCAGTTGCGGATACAAGCCATCAGGGAAGGCTACCCGCAGACAGCAGGGCTACACGCACAAGACACTAGCTACTTCAGTAGTCACATGAAGGAATGAGCAAGGCGGGAACAATCCCGCCTAAATGAGCCAGTCTGATTCTGAAAGATCTTTTGTACTATACTTACCAAGGTATGGATAGGACAGACGATCTGACCAGAACAGCCCATGAGCCAATCACAGGGTGACAGCTCACCGACAACAGTGCGAGGAGGAACACCCTCTAGTACTGTTTGTCACTATTAGCCGCTGCCTACTCACCAACCCTTACTGTGGGGCATGCGCAGCCTACAGTTGGTGGAATAGTGTTACTGTTGGCCGTAACCTATTCACCAACCAGCATGGCCTGCGTACAATCCACAGTAAGTGGGACGTGCATAATCTACAGTTGGTGGAATAGTGCAGCCGACTTTGTTACTGTTGGCCGTAACCTACCCACCAACCAGTATGGCCTGTGCATAGTCTACTGTTGATTGAACAGGAATACTGTTCAGCCGGCTGTACCTTCTAGGAAACCTACCTTCGGCTATAAATACTCCAACATCTTGGAATGGTAAGATCATCTGCTATCCAGTTATCTAGCAATCTCTTAATATACACTTATATTCAGAGCAACCTAGTCTGATTCTCACGCCGGAGGGTGGTCACAAGGAGGAACCCCCCCCCCTTCTCAGTGACGAGCTTACGGTGTTTGTTTTGCAGGAGGAGGA
>NW_027504049.1:0-19397 GCF_021521415.1 Bidens hawaiensis | reverse complement strand
ATATAAAACTTAGGTCAGCGCCAGTATCAAATAAGACAGATGCAAAATGGCCGTTAAGTAAAAACGTACCGGTTACCACATTCGGCTCTTCTTTTGCTTCGCCTGCGCCGATCACAAAAGCTCTCCCGCGAGCTTGGTTTCCCTTTTGTGGGCAATCCCGACTGAAATGCCCTGGTTTCCCGCATGCGTAGCAGTTGTCACTGGCTCCAGCTTCCTTAGCACGGCAATTCACCGTCTTGTGCCCTGGCCTGTTACATTTGGCGCACATGACGCTCGCGCATTCACCCTCATGGTGAAACTTGCATTTGTTGCACCATGGTAAGGCCCGCTGTATCCTTTCCTTGATGGCTCCGCGGCTTGGATCGCGTAAACCCTTGCGCTTTCCTGCTTCTTGAACGGTGGCTGCTTGGAGTCGGACCCTCGGTGGTGAGAGTTCCATTTCCTCTTGGAGTCAGAGGTTCGCTGCTCGTTTCCGCGTGTAGTCACATACCCGCACGGACCGTATCCCTTGTAAGGGTGATGGCCCGCGCTACCGCCTCATCAAAGGTTGGGGGCGCTGCGGCGTTGAGCGGAATCCTAACAACAGGAGGTAACCCAAAGATATACCTCTCTATCTTCTTTTCCTCCGTGTTTGCCATGTCTGGCACCAACTGGCAAAGCTCGTTGAACCGGTTGTTGTAGGCGTCGATATCCGTTCCTATCATGGTGTGGTTCCAGAATTCCTGTTGCAGACTCTGAATTTTGCGCGAGAGCAGAACTTTCTCATCAACATTTCCTTCAGTTCCTCCCAGGTCTTGTGAAGAGCAACTTCTCGTCCCAAAGTCTTCACTTGAAGCTTCCACCAAGACGAAGCTGCTTCTTGGAACATGCAGGTCGCGTAAAGGACCTTCTGGTTCTCACTACATCTGCTAATGGAGAGAACTGTCTCCATCTTGTCAATCCAGTTGTAGAGCCCAATGGCCCCTTCGGTACCCTTGAATGGCCAAGGCCTACAGGCCATAAATGTCTTATAGGAGCACCCTTTGTCCAAGGCTCCTGATTCGGGTTCTGGGGTCTCGTTCTCCTGACGACCCTGACTAGATTCGGCCTTGCTGGCCTCATGTGTCGCGATCGCCTGCGCGATTATTTCCGCGAGTTCCTCGGGTGTCATGGTAATTCCCTTGGCTCTGGTTGGAGGCATTCTCGTTCTTAAAAAAAGAGAATATAACAAACTCAGCGCATGTACCATGAGCACATAGTGTTTTTATCCTTAATGTTCACTAGACATTGTGTGACCCGTGTTCCTAAGTGTGTGTGGTTTTTCTTTTGAAAATATTTTCTTTGAAAAATACTTCATGCGATTCCCCGACGGTTATAGTCTATGTTAAAACTTCTTTTCCTAGTTCGCTATAACCAGTGCTCTGATACCAATCTGTCACACCCGGCCCTGAACGGCGGAAACAGCCGGGCGCGCGCGAGTGGGGATTGATAATTAAGCACGGGCCATTGCAAACATTCAAAGTAAGATTTTCATTGCGCATGAAATGTTTAATACAAATACATTACATTGTTTAAAGATTACATAAAAACATCCAAGTATAAAAACTGTTGAAGATTTCCACGCCATATCCCCTTTGCGTGGCGGGAACAACCGCGCGCATCGAAGGGATAGAACTAAAATCTTCCAAAAAGCTAGTTTTAGATGTTCAGCGTGAGGTGCTCTAAGTGTGACTCCATGCGCTACCTAGTTATCTCCTGAAAGACACATAAAACATTTGAATCAGTATAAACTGAGTGAGTTCACAAGTTTTAGTAACTTGATAAATCGTATTGCATCATAGTCTTGATAAAAATCATTCTAAAACATAATTCTGATAGCATCATTGAAACACATGCTTAGTAAAACATAGTTCTGATAATGTTTCCTTTGATAAATCCGTCCCGCGGATTACGCGCGAACATTTCTTAGAACCGTGCTCGTCTGTGTAAGTGGCGCTGCCACTACGAGCGAATAATACCGTCCCGCGGGTTACGCGCGGACGTTGTGCCGGAAAACAAGGCGCTCGTCTGCGTAAGAGGAGCGACCTCTACGAGCGGGCTCAATCCCATAGTACTGCCCCGTGACATGCTAGGCACCCGTCTGTGTAAGAGGTGCGACCCCTACGAGTGGGCGGATCAAACCAGCAGTCCCTACCCTTAGAGTTCCAATGGTAAAGTGATCACTTACTCGAATCTGGTGCACTAACATCGAAAACCATAGATAACCGTTTGCATTGCTCATCATGAAACATAATTTAAACACATAATCGCTTGCATAGCTTGTAAGTATACCATGATAAAACATTATTTCAGTACGTGTCCCTCGCCCCGAAAACAGTTTAAAAATAGTGAAAACAGTGAAAATAGGGGCTGTGAGACTCACCTGTGGTTCTTGTTAAGGGATTAATCGAGATTCGGGTTTTCTTGGTGTTGGCCTCGGAATTGAAGGTCTAGAATACGATTAAATAACAAGTATATATATTAAGATCAAGAAATAGGAGAATATAAGGGTTGGAAAGTAGATCTCAGGGTTATAATCTCGGCTTACCTAGTAACAGGAACGGAATTGAAAATCAAACGGATGCTTGGACGATGATTAGTGCAATTTGCAGTTTTAAGAGAGAAGTTTGAAGTGTGTTTGGGTGATAATTTGGGTTACATATTTATAGGCAAACTCAAGGGAACACAATCCCTTGCTTTAGGGGATTGTAATCTTTTCATATCTAGGTGTAATGATGATAAAGTATGGGATTTATTATTATTTATTTAGGGATGGGGGTGATGATCCTAGGGAGTGGTTAAGAAAAGATTCTGATTGATTTTGACAGGACATGCAGAACTGTGGTTGGTGGGAGTAGGTACGGCTGACAACTGACTTTTCGTGTTACAGTATGCTTTTTCAGGTGCTTTTGTCAGTGTACAGTTAAAAAGTAGAAATCTCTGAAACACGCAACTGTTTCCTTTTTGGGCGGGAATAATCCCCTTATGTCTGGAGATTAGGCTAAGTGTTCTGCGCGTATAGCTTTGTGCGCATAGCTTTCTGCGTGAAGGACATTTCTTTGCTGCGGGTAGGTGCGTAACCTTCTCGCAGTTAGGGACATTGAGTTTCATTTGTAGATTCTCCAGGTGGTCTTGGTATTTCAACATAGTGATCAGTCATGTTGAAGTCAATTCCATCTTGGAGCTTCAGACAAACTAGCTCTCAATGTTCCCGCCATGCGGGGAGGTTAGTTCCCTTTCCGCATGCGCATAAACGTTTTGGGATGCACCCGCCTTAGCATCATGCGGGACGGTCAACCCATTAGACAATATAATGTTATGGAAACATAAAACCAAAACACTCGCGCATGGCGCATATAACATATGCCCACGCTGGTTCTTAACATGGCGCGCTCGCGCAGGGTGCACATAACAAATACCCGCGCTGATTCTAACATAGCGCGCTCGCGCAGGGCGCACATAACAAATGCACGCGCTGATTCTAACATAGCGCGCTCGCGCAGGGCGCACATAACAAATGCACGCGCTGATTCTAATATGGCGCGCTCGCGCAAGGCGCATATAACATAATTACCTAATAATTAGGTTGATTACTTGGTTTAAGGGATTGGGAAATTACCGGGTGTCACATGGTTGGTATCTCAACCTCATCTATCCTCATCTAGTATGATCATACATTTACCCAGGTACTTTGATTTCGTATCAATAAGAACGGGTTCACATATATTTAGTTGTTTACATTTTCATAAGAATTGTAATACTCATCATTTACATATGAATTGTGATTTATCCACACACACAGATATATATATATATATAACTAAAACTTATGTATTCTCACCAACACTCATGTTGACAAACTCTATTTTTATACATGCTACAGCTAAAAGTAATTTACATTGATCAAGATTGAAGATATTAGTTTTTACCTTAGGATATTTATTCAAAATACAAAAGCATGACGTAATTGTTACAATTATTAAATTTATGTATGTGTTTAATGTTAATGAACTTAAATGATTATTATCGCTTAAATTAGTATCTTTTGAGCTACTGTACAATTAATACGTTACGCCCCGACATGTTCCGCCGCCTTTGGTTAGGGTGTGGCACAGGGAATGACGAAAATCAAAAATCCAAGATACGGGTATGGCAATGGTACGAAAAATAATAATAAAAACAAAATATATTAAACAAAGTCCAAAATAGATATATAATGATGTAAAGTGCAAACTCCAAAAACACTATATCAACCGTGTAATTAATTATCAATAATCAAATCATTTTCAAATTCCGGTTCATTTAGCTAGAGATCGGCAACCTCCAAAAACCCAATATATTCCATTGAATCCAAAGTATCTCCACCCACATCCCACATATCAACATCGTCATTTGGATTCCTTGACAAAAGTCAGATATTATTGTGGGCGTAAACCAAGACTTCAGCACGACTTGTAGTTAATTTGTTCTTCCTAAGCGAGTGAATAAATGCATAAGTACTTCAATTACGCTCAACAGAAGAAGAAGAACTAGGTTGTCCAAGTAATCTAAAAGCCAAAGTCTGTAGAAAAGTTTGAGCACCAAAGTTAACCCACCAATTCTTGGGTTCCACAATACCCATCCGTGAAATGGTTGTTAAATCCTCAAAAGGACCACTCTCCATTGAAAACATTGCATACTCATCAAGGACTCTGTTATGCTCATCATCATTAGGAAACAACCTTCGAAACCATTTCAATATCCTTTCTTGTGAAATTTCGTCATCCCTATGTGGAGCAATTCTTGTAGAATCATCAAGTAAACATGTGTCACTATAGTATCTACAACATTCAAAAGTCAAAACATAAGTACATAATAGAAATCAAGCATATTGTTTAAAAGAATATACCGTCACACCCCAAACTAGGGCCTGGGTGTGTGGCCCGTTAGTTGGTATTTTATTTATAAATATATCAGAGTTACATTCTTTTAACGAAAGTCTTTGAATAAAATATTATTATATTGAAATTTGGAATTTAGTACCCGTTTGATGTTTAAATACATGTCTTTTAAAAATATAATTTTTTATAACATTCTGAAGTAAAATATTTGAGCCATCAGATAGCATCTAATAACTATATCTCCAATCTTCTATTATGTCTTGCGTGTCTGATCTAACCTTTCAGATTTCCTGTAAAATGGGTTGGAAAATACGTCAGCACATAGCTGATGAATGACGCTGACTCTGTTGTATATTCTTTTTAATACCACTGTGAAATCAACAATAATACATTTTTTACTACTCATTAGGCACCCGACTCAATTGGGATAAAATTACCCTAAGTACATGTACACTTAATCATATACACAATATCATTTCTATGAACAGTCCCGTAGACTTCACAGGGAACTTACCAGTCACCACGTGCGGATCATTGCGGGCTTGACCCGACCCAATTACAAAAGCTCTTCCTTTGTCATTGCTTCCACCACTACTGCCACTTCCATTACCTCAATTGTTGTCGTTCTGTTTCAGCTTGGGACAATCTTTCCTGAAATGACCTTCCTGCCCACATTCGAAACATCCCTTCGTCGTCATAGGTGGCTTAGGAGCACCCTTTGCCGCAAGGTCTCCTCTACATTCCTTCGCCTGGTGACCCATATTTCCGCATCTCTGGCACTTGACACGGTCACACGGGCCAACATGATGATAGTTGAACCAATTGCACTTCGGATATTTCCCAGCATATCCACTCGAACCTTGCCCGCTACCGTTGTTATTGTTGTTGTGACTCTGACTGTTAAAGCTCCGAGTGAATTCGGGCTTACGGCAGTGTTGTTGTGGTGGGAGGTTCGAGGATGAGGATCTGGTGTTGTCAAAATTTCTCTTTCCACTGCTCGGGTTGCTGTTGCTGTTGTTGTCATTACTCGGTTTGTCACGGGCTTTAGCGGTTGAACCCCTAGGTGGTAACGCACCTTGGGTCACAGCCTGATCCGTCAGTTTGTGAGCTAAACGGATCGCTTGTTGAATCGTGGCTGGTCTGGAAGACGTCACCATGCCCTGAATTTGCGGTGCTAACCCATCAATATACATTTCAATCCTCTTACTCGGCGGATCTACCATCCGCGGACACATCACCGCTAACTCGTGAGAACGGGTAGTGTAGGCTTCGATTTCTGAACCCACCATCTTCAATGACCAGAATTCTGACTCCAACTTTGAAATCTCTTCTCTCGGATAGTACTCCTCTCGCATCATGTTTTTGAACTCCTCCCAGTTCATCGCGTTAGCCAGTTCTAATCCAAGGTCTGCACGTTCGAATTCCACCAAGTGAGGGCAGAATCCTCAAGTGTTCCAGCCGCGAATTTGACCCTACTGGCAGGGGGACAATTACACATCTCAAATGCCGACTCGGCCTTCTCAGCCCAACGCAGGAAGCCTATAGCTCCCTCAGTGCCCTTAAACGAACTGGGCTTGCAGTCAAGGTAATTCTTGAAAGTACACGTTCCAGTTGGACCTCCAGCTTGATTCTGAACGTGTGCGGCTAAAGCGGCCGCCGCATGGTCGTTCAGCAGGGTTTGGAGTTCAGCTGCAGTCAAATTGATGTTACCACGTCCGTGTCCAGCGTTTCTTCCAGCCATTTCCTTGAATCACAGTATAAAATGTTAAACATGAATTTTTCTTTCATATACAACACACCATACATGTAATAAAAAGATAGGTAAGAAAGACATAAGAAACAACATCACATCACAACCATATATTAATCTAATTAATAATTCATGATTAAAACCATTGTATTCGCTACAAAGTATTTCCAATCAATTCTTAAAATCATAGAAAATAATAGTTCGGATGGAGACAACCCCTCCACTTCTAGGTGTCATCATCACTAGATGTCATCATCTGAGGACACCTCTGAGTGTGCCTCCTCCTCAGCCGGTTCTTCCTCCGGTTCTTCTTCGGGTTCCTCCTCGGGATCTTCCTCGGGATCCTCCTCAGGCTCCTCTTCTGGATCTTCTTCAGGTTCCTCTTCAGGCTCTGCCTCAGGCTCGGCCTCAGGCTCTGCCTCAGGTTCGGCTGCGTTCTGAGCAATTTGCATTTGTAACACATCGCAACGCTCTAAAGCTATCTCGGTTCGGGTCCTTGCTACTTGGAGTTGCTCTTGCAAGTCTATCATCTCGGCTTGCATCTTTCTCATAATCTTAATCTGTTGATCACTAGCCTCTTGCATTTCCATCATTGCCGCTGCCATGCGGGCAATCTCCTCCTTAGTCTCGGTTCCATCTTTTAACAGTCCGGAAACGTTCGCTCTCGTATAGCGCATGTAACCCACATCACGCTCCAAACATGAAACAACAGCTGCGAGAAGCAGGGTGGGTGGTAGTGTTCGGTTATGGGTGGTAGGGTGTTGGGATAAGCAGGGTGGTCCAGGTGAGGTAACGGGGGAACTTGTTCGCGATAGACCATACGTCTGATCATATTAGGGTACCAATCCCAGCTAACTTCGTTTTCGTACATGCCTCCGGATAAGCGGTACCTCTTCGGTGCGGGAGCTTCGAGTTCCGGGACTACTCGGGGCGGCGATGCGGTAGGTAACTGCGGTTCCTTCCCGTGAGCATGAGTCATCGGATCAGATGATGATGAGGGTGGCGGCGTCGACATTCCTACAGGTAAGCCGTGTATGCGCGCGCGTATGAGTGAAAGAGGTAAAGAGATAAGATAACAAAGACTACACAAATCTATGCAGTGCGTATCATTATAACTAATGGGTCGTCGCGGTTATAGTCTAGAATGCATGCAGCTCTCAGTTCGCTATAACCAATGGCTCTGATACCAATCTGTCACACCCTCAAAATCCACTAACGGAGTTTTACCGTCAGAGGGTGTGAACTAACAGGATCGGAATCATTAGTTATAATCAAACCATAAAACAAAGTTTCAAAACCATGAAAACGTTTACGAGTAATTAAATGCGGAAGCGTAAAACCATAGATACCAATGTTGCGTCACGCAGGACGACTTAAAACCCAATGATAACAGTTTAAAATAAGTTTGCATAATTAAAAATGTTTCAAGCAATGCATGTTCCTAAACCGCGCGCCCGCCTCGGCTACCTGAGAATAACATACTAAAAGTGTCAACACAAGGTTGGTGAGTTCACAAGTTTATATAAAATAAAGCGTTTAGCGTTTGCGTTCAGCGTTATGCGTTAAGCGTTTTGCGTTACAGCGTTTTGCGTTACAGCGTTTTGCGTTACAGCGTTTTGCGTTACCAGATAGTGTTATGTCAATTATATATCTATAGGTAGCTAGCCTATAAAACAGGTATCACTAAGTGTTCGACACCGAAGCTGACTGTTTATCATTTGCCTTGCCACCAGGTCATCCAGACCATGGTATGTGTTTAGCCAAGATTACACCCACTCGACCTCCAGTCGAGTTTAGCGTTGGGTGGGGTTTGTCAAACCCAGTAGTACTACTCAACAGTGACTCGCTATTATCCAAATATTAACCGGTTCGATGTGAATGAAGGACTTTAGTTATTGCGTTTGCCACTTAGTCTTTACAAGTGATATATAATCTATATTAACAAAATCTTAAATGCGTTTCGGAGTATGTTATCTCCCCCAAGTGAAAAGCGTTTAAAAAGTTTAAAAGGGGAAAGTGAAACTCACTGTTTGCGAAGTATTCCCAAAATAATTCACCAAGATGCGCGTCACAGAAAAACTCTCTATAGCGTTCTAAAACAATAAAGAGATTTTTCTAAGTGTCGGAATATTATCGAGTCTCTAGACCCGGCACATAATACCTATGCACACAACATGTTTCGTGTTTCGTTTGTGAATCGTGTGTGACTTTAACAATGTATTTGTGATACGTTACATGTGTAAGCAATTATTTACGTGTCATGTATTCATAAAATTCATCACTAGCAATTACTCCCCGTAAGGGCAATTTGGTCAACACATAACAATTAACTAGCCATTATTCCCCATGAGGGCAATTTGGTCAAATCATGACAATCAATTAGCAATATTCCCCGCAAGGGCAATTTGGTCAAAACATAATAATTAACTAGCCATTATCATGTTTCATGCATTTTCACAAGATTCAGCAGCTAGTTTCACCGAGACAGAAATCCTACTTGAAAGATTGTACTATTCCACCGATCATAGCATCTCAATTAATTTACCAAAAATCATGACAAAAGCATATATTTCTTAGGTTTCCAGAACATATTTTATTATATTTTTATTCCACATATGTTTCTCACAATGATCAAAACATTACAGCAAACTCATAACAGTCAAATTCATGCGCAACAGAATGTTATTTGAAATTCCCGTTAAACGAAAAATCCAATAAATGCAAGACCACTTGGGTTAGGTTCCTAACTCAATAATTCAACTTCCAGAAGTGGAACAAACCCAATTGGTCTCGTAGTTCATGAGATATAATATTTACAAAACAACCTAACAGCAGGTCTAACAGCTCAGCTTTGCACAACGTTCTTGTAAAATCATAAAAGTTAACTTTTCCACGTCCAAAAATTGCAAATTTATATTCTTTAGAAACTAGACTCAACTTAGTTTACTTTAGTATCAATAATCTCAACCAATTTTCACATTTACACTTCGTTACAGTCACTTAAACAACAATAACACAATCTGTCCAGAAACTGTTTGCATCCAAACTCAACATATTAACTATCTATGGACCATCATGCATTCATATAACACTCTAGACTCCATAATCACTATCATGCACATCAATTACACATTACATACATGATTAGGGTTTTTGTTTGAACTCAAATCAAAGACACAAGCAATCAACATGTAACAATATCCATTCTAGTTATCAAATCAACAACAATCATAAGAACTACATACACACATAATCGGCTTCTAGGGTTTTCAATTAACCCATTAAACATCAAAATTAAGTATAAAGGATGCATAGGATAGTCGTTTATACCTTCCTAGCACCTTAATCTTCAATCAAAGGCTTGAATTCTTGGTTGTATGTGTGTGTATAAGTGGCGGCAGCCAAGGGAAGCCAAGGGAGAGTCCGATCGGGATTGTGGGGGAAGAAAAGAATGAGTTAGGGTTTTATTATTATTATTATTTATAATAATCTATGTTACACTTTGGCCCCTCCACTTCTAAGTATTACTTATCTAGCTTAACTAACTTGTTTACATCTTGAGTTAGTGTTTATAACGATGTTATCACACAACACATAAGTCTAACACATAGTTATCACATAATTACTGTTTTGACGTTTTTCGTTTATTCACCAATCGTTTGCGTCAACTCGTTTGCGTTTCGGTGCAATTCCCGAAAGACTACACATGTAGTAAGTGTTAAGCGTCATTTAAACCCTAGTTTAAATGTAATGAGGTGTGCGTTATAGATTCAATGATCTTTAAGTTTGAATTGACGGAGTTGAGTTAACGGAGTTAACCTGAAATTGACGATTGTCACATCATTCCCATGTTAAAGAATTTTCGTCTCGAAAATTTGAGTCAAGTCGTGATGAATGTCTGAAAAAGTAAGAAAAATTTTCAGTTTGTCATATCCTTGGATTTAAAGAGTGAGCTAAACAATGTAGGGGAGTGTTATTCTTCGCCCATAGAGCCTGTAAAATATCATGCAAAACATCATAAAAGTGACTTAATTGAGATGTTGGACGTTTGTACGACCTCGGTCCCGGTGCCTTGCTTCAGCGTTGGATTTACTCATAAACATAGCTCTAAATATAAAAGTTAATTAAAACTTTTCGTGAAATAAATAAAGTCAACCATTCATTACAAAAATCTTAAAAGTTAAACAAACATTCAAATATATCCTTAAGTTCAACATCGCAAAATATCATAATTTTCCATTCTTCAGATGACATCATCTTTATCCTTGTGCCATGTGTCTCTTTTCAAACCAACGGTCTCATCCTACTCACTTGCGTGCATACTAAAAGTTAGTTACGCTGAGTGAGTTTTAATTATTCAGGCAACACACATTACATTCACATATGTCTATATCCGAAGATACGTATTGTATACTTAAATAACCTTTCATTCATACGTACTTGCATTCTTACTTTATTACTTTCATACTTCCATACTTTACTTCTTTCTTGCTTTATCTTACTAATACATACATACTTATCTCTATGTTTTAAAGAGCATTTCGCCCTACTTACTCGAGTATTACTAGGGCCCGGTTCCCTTTCTGCCTCGGATATTATTAGGGTCCAGTTCCCTTTCTGCCTCAGATATTATTAGGGTTCGGCTCCCTTCTGTCTTGGATATTATTAGGGTCTGATTCCCTCATGCCTCAGACATTGTTAGGGTCTGGTTCCCTCCTGCCTCGTATATTATTAGGGTTTGTTTCCCTTATGCACCGAATAACCATACACCACATAATAGACATAGATATGTTCATATACGTTTACTTGTATACTTCTAATTCTTTTTGCATTAAATATCGTTCATATATCATCATTAAGCATACAAATAACATACACTTACCACTTAAGGTAAGTTTAATAACAAATCACATTGAATATGCACATAACCCTGAAAAAATAACAAGAAGATGGGGCTAGAAACTCACATGTGTCATGTTCCTTTCTGAGTTAACGATAATACCCCTCCTTAGCTTTGCACAGCTAACTGTGTAATAATTATGTGTATCAATTGACTACTTCTACTATATCATACTTCCAGGTTAGTGAAACCCCTAGCTCACGAGGGTCTGGGGGCAACGCCCCTGCCAGTAGGGTTCTAGGGGAGGCAGCGCCTAGCAGAGTCCAAGGGACAGAGCCCATCTCTGGGGTTAGACTTATTGAAAATATACTTGATGGAGGCACAACAAGTATCTACAAACGCAAGCACTCTAATAGGAGAAAATTTATTGAAAATCGAGAGTCTGGTGTTATTGTTCATGATGAAAATTTTATTATAAGCGCATCTATGTGAACTTTTATCCATTTGGACTCTTCATATGGTGCTGCATTTGTTTCCACATACCTTGGTGAAAAAATGTTATTTAATGAAAGATTAAGCATATGAACAACATATGGTGTCCAGTGGATGTGAGGAAACTAACTCTTTATAATCTTTCTAGCTGCCTTACAATTTACTACATTGTCAATAACGATTTGCACAACATGTTGATGACCAATGTCATTGATGACTTCTTTCATCAAATCAGCAATAAAAAATCTATCTTTTACTTCCCCAAAATAAATCACTAAAAATTGATTAGAGGCTTTCTTATAGGAACACTCCAACCATCACTCACAATAGTCACGCCTTTTTCGTTCCATGAAAACATAACCGGTTCTAATAGCCGATGAGCATTTTCTTTTTGTAGTAACGTTGTTCTAAGCTTATTATAGCCAAGAGGTAAATAACCAATAATTTCTTGCAAGATTAAAAGGTAAACCTTATGTGTAAAACATCCTTGCTATTTCTTGATCCAGGTGGTCTTTAATTTCAGCACCAAAATCTCGTTCAATAAGTGATGATACATTCTGTATTCTTAAATCCAAAACCAGCTTCACATGGAAACCCGACTTTTCTTTCGCTTTTGACTAGGCTTTCTTCTCTTCGTACGTATCTTCTACCCATTTCATCTCAACTTTGTCACATGTTGTTGATTTCTTGTAAATACTAATCACAGTACCTATATAAACAGAAAAAAAAATGTTCACCAGCTTAAAAGTTTATCTTTGTAAGAGTTTTATGCATAAAATTCCAAATAATAATAGTAACGGGTTATAATTTGTCAAAAAGTGCTCCTAGTCAATTACTAGAATTATGTTTCATGTGTAAAATTATAACCAAAATAACTCCAAATCTACATAAATAAGTGAATCTAGAGCACAATAATACTAAACCACAATAAGCAAATATACAATGATTCTAGTTCTAGAGTACATAATAGTATAAAACACTACAAAGATTACCTTTTATACCAAACAAATGTGCTCTAACCCTTGAATAAGATCTTTGTCTGGTTTCACCGAAAAAGTTGCACTTAAGTTTACAAGTTCCACCAATTGTACCTTGCTTTTCGATTTTAGTCACGTAGTCCCACAATGGATGTTCTTCTACTGACGTAGTAGACGATGCTCCTTGTGTTTCTTGGGAAGCCATAAGAGATTATGATGATTTGATGAATTGAGAATAGATTAGGATTGATGAATTGAGAATTTAGAAGATGATGATAGTGATCGTGATGAATGATGAACTGAATGATTTTGTGTTTTCTTTGAAAGTCGTCGTTAACATATATATATATATATATATATATATATATATATATACACGATTTAGTTTATTTCAGAAGTAATTCTTAGTGCAAGAAGTGCGAAAAGAGGTTCTAACCACTCATGTAATTTCTATTATATTTATGAATTAAATAAATACAAGGGTGCAATAGTAAAATGACTTTTTTTTATTTTTGGTAATTAAATGCATTCAATTCTACGTAAGTTATAATTAATTAAAAAGGTTTTAATAATTAACTTTTATTATTATCTTTAATTAAATTAACATACATAACTATTGACATTTTAAAATACATCTAGCAATATATTATTTCTAAAATATGGTGATTGAAATCATCTTTCGTTTATATTTTTTCTGTTACTTTATCATGTTTAATTTTTACTCTTTTTGTTTACTTATTTTTTTATTCTTTTATTTTGACATGTTTACTTCATAACCCATGATACAATATTATGATTGCCATTTTGGGTTAAAATCATCGACTACCACTCATTAACTGAACGTGCAACATATTATTCGATTCTATCTTTTTTATATCCACAATACGATTATGTCGATTATTAAATTACATCTCCTTACACAACCAATATATACCTACACAATCATACGCAAACGCAACCAACATGGTAGATGTGTTTAACATATCACTACACAACCAAAATATATATACATGGAGAACGAGATTAACATATACATACACAAACTTTTAAATGCTTACACAGGTTATATGCATTTGGATAACCATATTGACATATACCTACACAAAATTTTAACAACCTACACAGTTTATATGTATTTGGGAATTTCGATTTTTTTTCGATTATTAAATTACATGTCCCTACACAACCAGCATATCCCTACACAATCATACTCATACCCAACCAACGTATTCCTACACAATCATACTCACACACAACCAACGTATTCCTACACAATCATACTCATACACAACCAACATGCTTGGAGAACGATTATATAACAGCAGCTCACTACACAACATATATCTGTGTGTTTTTTTACAGCCTACACAAATTGTATATACTTGAAAAACGAAGAGTAAGTTATACAAACACAAACTTTTAAGTACCTACACAGGTTATACGCATTTGAATAACCAAATTGAAATATACCTACACAAACTTTTAATAACCTACATAGTTTATATGTATTCGTAGAAACATATTAAATATGCATACACAACATTGTATTAAACTACACAGATAAAATAAAAAATTTTATTTTATTAAAACTATTACATTTACATGAATAAACAAATATGTTTAAATAATACACCATTCTATTAATTCAAATAAAATTTTTATATCATCGTTGTTATCTTAAACTTCATAGTTTTTCTTATGCCTAGAATTATTCAAAATCAACAATCACAATTATTTATTTATGTAACGTGCCATGTATAAATATTAATTAAAAATCTATTATAATAAATATGTAATAATAGTGATACGTTATTGAATGTGTAATGGTAACTATTATTTGTTAGTAATGATGACTTTACATTTAATTAGCTCAACACAAAAGACACAAATATCCTTTTCTATTAAAAACATGTATTAATTAGGTGCCACTTATTACAAGAGTGCCATTTTTATTATAGGCCATTGATACACATGATCAATGGTTAAGATCTAATTCTCGCATTTCTCGTTATAAAATCACTTCTCGCAAGATCCATCCCCTATATATATGTATGTATGTATATATATATATATAGAGTTAAGTTCATGAGAGAAATGAGATTATTGCGAGAAGTGTGAGAAGTCATCTCAACGAATCAAAATTTTTCCTTTTATTTTTTCTTTTAATTAATTACAAGGATACAATGGTAAACATTCAAATTGTTATATTTGGAAAAGAATTAACTCGTATTAATTAAAACCTAATAACCTACATCAATCATAATAATGATCTACACATTATTCATATTAATCTACAAGATCATTCTATTAACATATACGATCATAATAATAACCTACGTATTATTCATATTAACCTACACAAGCCATACTATTAACCTACACTGATTATAATATTAACCAACACATTATTCATATTAACCTACATATTATTCACATTTTAGTCAAACGTGATTTTATATGTAACAAAACTCTATTTACAACACATATACACACGCAGTTAAAAATTTACTTACACAGATTGATTGTAACATACTTAAATTAATAATCCTTGTAAAAAGATGAAATTTGTACCTACACAATCTTAAATTCCACCTACACACAATTAATCATACATAGGTTTCTATATATTTATACATAAAATATGAACTTTTATTGTTATTTATGTAATTAAGCTAAATTTGGAAAAGTGTCAGATTAATTAGTTAAGCTAATTAAGTTTGTTTAATTAAATTTAGTAGGTTACATTACAAATATTGACCATTGTATCCTTCATCATTAAAACTTTCCATATCAATTTTTAATTAATACACAACTGCTATCCAAATCAATGATTCAAAATCACTTCTCGCAATAATCTCATTTCTCTCCCAAACCATCCCATACACACACACACATATATATATATATATTAGTATATTAGGAATTTGAAAGGTTTAAACCTAAAACCCTAATTATATTATGAAACATCCCAGATCCGATGGATCCGCACCCAAGGCCCGGAGACGTTTTGCGGCCCGTCCCCATTATCGAAATCGTCCTTGAAACGTTTCTGACATGTTTCAGCGGCGTTTTTCTTCAGTAGAACGTCCCCGAGACGGGGACTCAACCCTAATTGGCGTTTCCGTGCATCAGTGGATCTCATCCCTTTTTCTTTGATTAACTTCCTTTCTTTTCAAACATCATCTTGAAAAACAGAAAACAAATGAATAAGTAAATAATTACAAAATTACGAAATTCATGATCAATTTGTTTAATAAAATGGTAGACGAATATTTGGGATCGGGCGGATCCGGTTTGTGGCCGACAAAGGTAATAATTCATAATCTAAGACTACAACCAAAACAACATGATATCACTCCATTGCCTGATGTTGTTCTCTATGAATTGCACGATGTGGTAAGGGAAATCTTTAATGTTCACGTGGCTTGGGATGCGATAGACCTGGGTACGAACATTGATTCTAAGAAAAACCAAATGTTCATTGCCTTATTTTTTTTCAAGACGATATCTTGATGTAAGGTCTCGCAAGGATCATGTTCGACAAGAGTCTAGAAGTACTTAGGGTTAAAGACTTACCAATATTAAGTAAGAAATTAGGGGGTGTTGGCTCAGAGAACTTCGTTTATCAAATATGGTAAAGTTATTTCAATAATTGGTGTGTGATTTGTGCGATATAAGAAATCAACTTTGAAGAACCGATCATATCATCAGAAGCAACCTTTTTTGTTTGAATCCTTATTCTTTGATCTGCAGCCTGTACCTATTGTATTTGGTTCAGCATAACCAATGGTAATTGAATTTCAACACTTAGGATCGTGAGAACTGGCATGCGTTACAATGGGGCTTCCCATTCTAGTAATCTTCCATCTTGGTAAGTCTTGGTGGCTTACCTAAGGTTCCCATGTCTAAGTCAATTCAATTGATGTTTGAAGTTGAAATGACAATGATCTTTTAAGCAACTACATATTACAGGAAGTAGTAAGCCAGTAGACAAATAAAATCAAGATCTTGAACCTTGTTCTACCACCTTTGCATGGATTGCATGCAAACTTCAATAAATTCTTATGAGGAATGGACTAATGATTGTTAGATGATGAAAGACCTTAATCTTGTAATGACTACACAATTATAAACCTTAAAACAACTACAAAATTATAAACCTTAAAACAAGAATTTCTAAGCGGCTTAGTAAAACCGAAATTGGTTCACAAGGGCTTGATTGGCTTGCAAAAGGAATTAAAGCTTGCAAAGTGTCTACGTTTACTACAAGCAGCGTCCAAGGGGGGGGGGGGGTCGATTGCCTTGGCCCAATCGCACTCTGTTAGGCCCAACTATATATATTTTTTAAATTTTTATATAATTTTTCTGTAAAAAAATAATATGTATACTTAATGTTTAACTCAATAAACCAAATCATTTGAGCCCATTTGAACTAAAAAATAATAATTTTGCACAACCCAAATAGTCCATTTAATAATTTTATTGTTTAAACTCCAATAAAAAATATTTTCTTAATAAAGGCCCAAAATTTAATCACCTTCGGACCAAAATTTTTTAATGATTTTCAAGGACAATCATGGCTACAAGTGAGTGGCTTGCAAAATTGTGAAAGGCTCACTCAGCTAGCAAACCTTTAGATTCACAAATAAAAATAAGTTCACATGGGAATTCACAATTGGGAGTTTGCACAAGGTCCCCTTCGAAAATAGTTCAGTTCGCAAAGACTCGTTCGCAAAGATCTGCAATTGCGAACATACTTGCGAATGTGAGGTCCTTTTATGACGAAAAAGCGACTGGATTGCGACTAGTTTGTGACAAGAATAAGAATTGTGTATGGATTTGGATACTATAAACTCAAACCGAAACTAAAACTCACTAAAACACAACAAAAGTGATCTAAGCCAAGGTCCCAAATTGCTATAACTCTATATCACTAATATTTATACCCCAAACACACTATAATGTACCAAACTTTAGACCAAAACACCTCTAAATCGAGCTAGATCTGAATTTTTTAAACCATTTTCGAATTGAACAAAAACCAGAAAGAGCACCTTGGTTTCGATCCAAAAATGATCCAAAACAACCTGAAATGAGCACCTAGGCTCTGATAGCACTTGAAGGCTCCGTGGAGGACAGATCTAACCAGAAGTTTCGGATCTACACGATTTCGGGTGAGCTGAAATCACCCGAATCGAGCAATTAATTTTAAACCGTGAATATGTAAGAAATGAGTAGAACACGATGTTGCCAAAATTCTTCTTGGGTGTCTAACAAGGATTGTAGCTCGGTTTCTAAACAAGAGAACCCGAAAACCCAATATTAAAAAGTGTTTGGGAATTCCTGTGGAATTGGTACAATTTACGCGAGTAGAAATAGAACATGCAAGTTGTTGATTCAAAAGGAGAATCGGTACATATATCAGCTATAAGCTCGATCACCTTATATTTTACCATACTCAATTTGTATACTTTTTAGTTATTTAAACATTCAGTACCACTTTGTTTTTGCCTTTCTAAGTTTGCAATTGGCTAAAATAGTTGATCAAGGTATGTTATTAGTTCTTTTACACTTTCCAAATACACTTCTTTTGTAATTATAAAGTTTTTACTTATAAACTTGTAGCCACAAGCAAGAGAAAAGACAGTAAAAGAAAGGTTTGAAGGAGATGAAATTGCTAAGGTAAAATTACTCACTATGCATCTACTGTATGAAGGGTAAAACGTGTTGGGTGTTTATGGGTCAAAATTGTCCAAAGTACAGTAGTCTGATTGGTAGCATTTAAACCATGTAGGACATCAAGTATGTGGTTCATGCGCATCCAACATTCTCTGAAATGGTCAATGAACTAATGAAATCAACCAAGGTAAACAAACTATTCCATGCGATTTATGCATGAATATACTTTCAGTGCAAAAGATGATTTATATAAAATGTAGCTAGGTAAGGGAGAGCGTCTTTAATTCCTTAACTGACTTGTGGCATTAGATTCCGACAAACAATAGAAGATGTATAGAAACTGACTAGGACTACACGGGTATTTGACATTTTTAATTTTTGGATGTTTAGTTTTGAATGATTGGAATTATTATGTTAGGATTAATTATTTGGGTATTTGACATTTTCAAATGTTATTTTAAGTGGAAAGTTTTATATAATTTTAAGTGGGCATTTGACATTTGCGTCGTAAAGTGGTCCCATGTTTTAAAATGGCTAGCGGTTGTAATTAATTTGAAAAATATCTGGTTAAGATTTGTTTATATTTTGTATTAAGACTAATAATTTGAAAAATAAATATTGAACTTCCAACTTTCATACGACTTTTTGGTCTTGGCTTATTATATGATTTTCAAAGACTTGTTACCACTGTTCTCATTCAAAGAAAGAAACTGTATGCGTAACTGATACTCCACGGGCCCATCTAAAATAGAGTATTGTAT
>NW_027504048.1:0-36464 GCF_021521415.1 Bidens hawaiensis | reverse complement strand
TCCTTAGTCAATTCAGTCACTTCTTTCCCCTTTTGATTCAGAGCACGCATCCACGGACCTTTTACAAGCTCAGCGTATCTAACCCATTGGTAACCTTAATATACCTAAAAAACATTACCAGCCCTAATTCCAACATTCGCTTCTAGAAAATCAGCAAAAAATCAATTAAGTCCGTATTAGTACCTTGTAAATCAACAAGCAGTCTGACTTCAGTACTATCTTCAAGCACCAATCCTTGCTTCCAATTATCACCCAAACATTGCTTCTGATAGTCAATTTGAGGGTCCATTAGAAAAAATTCTGGGTGAAGAAGGTGCGGCGCGTAAAAATCCTAAAAATCGCCTCGAACAAAAAAGACACGCACTAGTATGTTTTGAATTTGAATCTGGATTAATTATACCGCGTGAATGTGAGCTAGCTGAACCAATCTAGGGTTTTGTGTGTCCTTATGCAGTAATGATTGTACATCAAGCATTATGAGTTGTTAAGAGATTTGGGTGAAGTTACCTTCTTGTCTCTCCTATATATATTTTAATATAGTATAGATAAAACTCTAACTTTAAGAGATTTGAGTGAACTTACCTTCTTGTCCATCCTATATATATTTTAATATAGTGTATATATATATATATATATATATGTGTGTGTATAATAAAGTTTGTTCCCCCAAAACTAATGTGCCCCGGCCAATGGTGCGGCTCGCATACCCTCCGAGCCTCCCCTGCTAAATATCAAAGCTGAACTACTAAAATATTCAAAAATAAACTTTTGTGGAACCGACATTTTAACTTTTATATATACGAGGTATCTTACCCGGTGCGTTATGTTGGGCTAGTGTTGTTTAGCTGTTATATGAGGTAAATGCAGTTTGCGGGTTGCGTGTGACACTCGTCAATTTCAGGTTAACTCCGCTAATCCGAACTCCGTTAATTCAAACTTAAGATCACACGAACTGTAACGCATATCTCATTACATTTAAATTAGGGTTTTAAATGACGCATGACGATCACTACACAAGTAGTCTTTCGTAATTTCACCAAAACACACACGAGTCGACTCAAACCGTTGGTGAACAAAAATTAATATAAACAAGTACTTAGTATAATACGTATTATGTGTGATAATATATGTTATGTGATTTCATGTTTGCTTGAATAACAATTTTATTATGGATGAAATAGACTTGTTTGTGCTAGAACTAAGTGAACTAAAAGGTTAGGGGGCAAAGTGTAACATGTCAAATACTTAAAGTATGTTATTATCCCAACACTAATTCCCCCCATCCTTGTTCACGGCTGCTCTCCCTCCCCTCTCTCCCTTTTCGATCGTAAACCCACACACACACACATACAAAATAATTTCCAAGCTTGTTGTGAAGAATTGAAGGTGTTAGCTAGGTAGTTTACACTCTCTCTAGTCTATTTATTGATTTAATTGCATGATTTAGCTTAATAAACATAAACCCTAGATGTTAAAATCATTGATTGTTGATAGATTATGAATCTAGAGGGTTGCTTGCATGGTTAATTGTTCATAGAATGATAGTTTGTTGAGCTTTGATGAAAACTGATGCTGGATAGATTATTTAATTCGTGTTTAGATGACTGTAACTCGATGTTAATTACATGTTTTGATGCGATTGTTGATTCTACAATATACTAGGTCGAGTCTAGTTTCTGAAAAAGTCTGAGTTTGTAATTTTTGGACGGATAAAAGTTAGTTTTTATAATTTTACAAAACTGTTGTGTAAGGCTGATTTAGGAGACCTGCTGTTAGGCTATTTTGAAATTAGCATATCTCATAAACGGCAAGACCAAATGGGTTGGTTCTACTTCTGGAAGTTAATATTTTGAGTTTGGAATCTAACCCAATTGGTCTTGCATTAATTGGATTTGTCATTTAACGGGAATAACAAATAACATTCTGTTGCGCATGATAATGATTGCTGTGTGCTTGATGTGATGTTTTAATCATTGTGATAAAACCGAAGATCATAAAAATATAATAAAAATATTTTTAGAGACCTAACTCAGGTATGTTTCTGTGATGATTTTTGATGATTTATTGGACATGTTAGGATATGTTAAATAGATTAATCTTGTCGAGTGAAAATCTGTCTGGACCATTTAGCTGCTGTATTACTTGAATTGTCATGAAAAGTGCATAACTGATCGATGTTTGCTATGTTTTGACCAAATTGCCCTTGTGGGGGATAATTGCTAGTAATGTACAATTTTAATACTTGACACTTAAGTAGTTGTTCACACATGTAACGTATCACCAACGTGTTTGTCGAGTCGCACTTATTTCACAAATGGAACACGAAACGCATCTCATGCATAAGTTGTATGTGTCGAGTCTAGGGACTCACTTGTAGTTTAAATACTTAGAAAATCTCATTTTTGTTGTTAGAGCACTAGTGAGGATTTTCTGTGACGCACACCTCTCTCGGATTCTTTTTTATTTTTCTTCGCAAACATTGAGTTTCACGTCCCCTTTTTACTCTTTTTAAACGCTTTTATTTGGGGGAGATAACATACTCCAACGCTGTAGATTTTGTTTAGTTTTTATATATCACTTGTAAGGCTAAGTGGCAAACAAACCAACTAAAGTCCTTCATAACATCGAACCGGTTAATATTTGGATAATAGCGAGTCACTGTTGTGTAGTACTACTGGGTTTGACAAACCCCACCCAACTCTAAACTCGACTGTAGTCTTGGCTAACACATTACCATGGTCGTGGTTGACATGGTGGCAAGGCAATTGATAAACAGTCAGCTTCGGTGTCGAATACTTAGTAATACATGCTTGATTAGCTACCTATTGATATATAATTGACTTTAACACTATCTGGTAACGCAAACGCAAACGCAAACACTTTATTTATATAAACCTGTGAACTCACCAACCCTGTGTTGACACTTTTAGTATGTTATTCTCAGGTAGCCGAGGCGGGCGCGCGGTATAGGAACATGCATTCGCTAAACACCATCGCTTTGAAAACTCCTTTTAATTTTTATCTTAATAACTTGGGTTTTAAGTCGTCCTGCGTGGCGCAAACTTTTTGGTTTACAATTTACGCTTCCGTATTTTATTTAAGATTTGATGTCTTGTTGGTTTGAAAACTTTAAACATGGTGTTTGATTATAACTAATGATTCCGATCCTGTTAGTTCATACCCTCTGACGGTAAAACTCCTTTAGTGAATTTTGAGGGTGTGACATTGCGGTGGTGAATCGACATGATTTCGTTTGGTATTAGGTTACGGTGCCGGAACAAAAAAAAGGTAAATACGTCAATACCCAAATACAAAAAAATAACATATTTAAAACAAAAGAATGCATTGCAACGATAAACCGTCATGAATTCGGTCGGCACTAATAGTAACGGACAATACCTCGTGTGTTACACCATCGACGCGTATAGGTAAACCATCATGAATTCGGTCAGCACTAACAGTAACGGACAATACCTCGTGTGTTGCACCGTCGATGTGTATTCAATCGGTATCAGGTTACGACATCATAACAAAAAAACCGTCAACACCCATATACAATAATACGTATTTAAATAAAAATAAAAATTGTGTGATATGGAAGCAAACCAACACGAACTGGTTTGTATCAATGGTAACAAAAAAACTAACACCTTACGAAGGCGAACGAACACGAATTCGGCACTAAATCATAAACATATGATTGAAATAAGGAAAAAAAGAATGAAAAAAAACAAAGCTTATATTATGCAAGTAAACTCGTCGTGTTGCGGCGAAGCAGTGGCACAAATTCGTATAGGGATAATTATTGGTAAAAATCATTCATTTTGGGTGCGAATCGACTTCGGTATTGAATAGGTTCATGATGATATTAAAACTAAATCGTATATCAAATAAAAAGGAATAATTCGGTCGACACTAACAGTAACGGACAATACCTCGCGTATTGCACCGTCGATGCGTATAGGCAAACCGTCATGAATTCGGTCGGCACTAACAGTAACGGACAATACCTCGTGTGTTGCACCTTCGATGCGTATTCAATCGGTATTAGGTTACGACATCATAACAAAAAAAACAGTCAACACCCATATACAATAAATACGTATTTAAATAAAAATAAAAATTGTGTGTTATGAAAGCAAACCAACACGAACTGGTTGGTATCAATGGTAACAAAAAAACTAACACCTTATGACGGAGAACGAACACGAATTCGGAACTAAATCATAAACATATGATTGAAATAAGAAAAAAAAGAGAATGAAAAAAACAAAGCTTATATTATGCAAGTAGACTCGTTGTGTTGCGGCGAAGCAGTGACGCAAATTCGTATAAGGAACATTATTGGTAAAAACCCTTCATTTTGGGTGCGAATCGACTTCGCTTGATAACGATTAGGCATATGACGGTTTAATCAGTATTGAATAGGTTCATAACGATGCTAAAACTAAATCGTATATCAAATAAAAAGAAAAACTACTTAGAAAATTCAAAAGATATAAACCATATAAAAATCAAAAATAAAAATATCAAACTTAGGGGTTAAAACCAAATAAACAATAATAAAAAAGAAATACCTTTATGAGATGTTTGACCATAAATTTTAAAATTAAATTTCAAAAAGAAAAAATTGCCCAACAAAAGGGTCGACCCGGGCAAGTAAGAAAAGAAACAAAAAAAAAAGAACTTGGAAATCCAAGATGAGCCAATCAACCACACTAGACACTATCAATTTGATCAAACTTAGATTTAAATACTGAAACATAGGTTTCTAAGAAAAATCTGAGGCACCAGCCCACCGATTTTTATCTATAGGTATAATTGACTAAGACAAAATGTTAGAAAGAAAATGACTTCATAAAATTGAAGTAAATGTATTATCTTGCAACCCACCCATGTCTTTCCTTTTCTTTCACTTCTCTGTTTCACATGTGAGTATCAATCTCTTTATGCAACTTGACTTAGATCCAAATAAATACACTTATGGCTTGTATAAATCAAAAGTAAGTATGGTGAGGTATGATGTAACACATACGTTTTAAAGAGCATTTCGCTCTGTAACATTCATCGATATTATTAGGGTCGGTTCCGTACATTCGCCGATATTATTAGGGTCGGTCCCTACATTCGCCGATATTATTAGGGTCGGTTCCCTACATTCGCCGATATTATTAGCGTCGGTTCCCTACATTCGCCGATATTATTAGAGTCGGTTCCCTACATTCGCCGATGTTATTAGGGTCGGTTCTCTTTCTATCCATACCTTCCATATCTTCCTATACATCCATAAATATAACTTCCATACATACACAAGTCATTTATATATCATATATATATATATATATATATATATATATCAATCATATCTTTAAACTATCCCTTGACGGTACATGCAATATCCGAAGATCGTTCATGCATCGTCAAGCATTCATTCACACATAAATCATATAATACATACACTTATCACTCAAGGTAAGTGTACTAACTATTAACTAATCACATGGATTATGCACACAGCCCCGAAAACATAACAAGTAATGAGGCTAGAAACTCACCTGAACTCGGTTACGTTCACCGTTAATGCTTATCCCTTTCTTTAGCTGTGTGCGATTAACTGTATAATAATTACACGTATCAATTAAGTATCACTACCGATATCGTATTTCTAGTTTAGTTATAATCCTCAACGGACGAGGGGTCGGGGGCAGCGTCCCTGGCAGCGGGGTTCTAAAGGAGGCAGGCCCTAGCAGGGTCCAAGGGGCAGAGCCCTGCCCCTGGCTGGGGTCGAGCTGCCAGGTCAGCTTGGAAAAATTTTATTTCTATTAATTGTCGTAACACATTTTTCATTAGAATTCTAATTTATTATTTTATTTGCTAACTCATAAAGTTCGAGGGCTTCTTTGTAATTAATTCATTTTAGTCTAAGTCCAGGGACCTTTCTGTCATTCTTTCAAAGTTTAATTCGTTATCCAGTTCCTTAACGAATGGGACTCATTCGTTACTTCTGTCTTTCATAACGAATTGACTAATTCGTTACTTCATAACGAATTGACCTTCAGAGCGAATTGGCCTTTAAGACGAACTGACCCTTATAACGAATTGGTCCTTATAGCGAATGACCCTTTTTATAACAAATGGACCTTCTAACGAATGAGGGTTCATTCGTTATTCCCCCATAAGGAACTGCCTAACGAATTTCTTAACGAATTAAGCTAATTCGTTATTCTTCCTTAACGAATTACTTGCTAGTTCGTCATTACCCCGCTAACGAATTAGGGTTAGGTCAGAATGTCAGAATATTATCTGACATCCTCGTACACGCTTTTCCGGCGCCGCCTTTCCGGCGCTGTCATCGCCGGAGAACAGGGATCTCGCCTGAAAAGCGAGATCTCAGTTATTTTCCACCGTTTTTACCTTTTCGTCCCGTTCGATCCAGATCTGAGCTAGGATGACCCCTAAGCTCATCTTTTGATCAGTTTATGCCTGATTCCACCCGGATCTCGCGACTTTAACGATTTAAGGGTGTCGGCTCATCGTTTCGCGACTAAATCTAGCGGGTTTGGATCGATACAATATCATATTATCATTACCTCGGGTCGATATCGATTCTTCTTCTTGGTTTCGGCAAAGGGAAATAGAGAAACTAGAGAGAGAGCTTAAGTGTATGTTTGGGTGGTGTATGGAATATGTGAAATGAATAGATTATGGAGTAATTATTGTTTATATATGATGGGTCATGGGCTTAAGCCCATGGTCTTTATTTTTTTCCTTTCTAATCCAAGTCCATAACTCATATCTATTTAACCCAACACAAGCCCAACTCAAGTAACTCATATTTTATTTATTAACCGTAACGAGAAAATGTGATGTTACAATCCATATTTTGAACATTGGTGTACTTGTAATTTCAGAATTTTTACGGATGAAAACGTTGAATCGAATGTGACACTTAATTTCTTCATATTTGATTTGCATGTCTAAATACCCACGTAAAATACGGAGAACAAGATGAACGATAGTAAAGAACTCCAGTAAAAAAAATTGAAGAAATATGAAGAATTCAAATTATAAATACATGGGGAGCTGTTCTCTTCCAAGTCTTGTTGTGTGAAGCAAAAAGGTTGAAGAAAATTGTCCAAAGGTTACACGTGTTTTTTTTTCAACTACATAGTCATGTGATTCCTTATGATTGTCATGTAGTTCAACGTCAAAAGTACGCATCTCAATAGAGGTTGTAATGTTTTTCGTCTCACCAACTACAAAAGTGTCTATAAAGATTTTCGTTCAACTAGTCTTATTGGTTGTATGTCCAAAGTTAAATCTGAAATTTTAGAATACCTCAAAAGTTAGGAAAGTTGTAGTTAAAATGATAATATTGGACGAACTTATGTTCTCAACTTCTCATTTGTTGAGCGTGACGGGCTTAAAGTATATAGAAAGAGGTATCATGTGTTTAGCATCTCTTACAATTCTTAGGATTTTGGTGATTATTACTTGAAAGAAAATAAGTTGAAGGATTAATTACATGAATAACACATCATTAAATGACGCTGCGATCAGTACACATTTAGTGACATTTTACAGGTGTTAACTAAACTCTACACAACATGTGTACGAACTTTGAGCCTATTATTAGGCATAAGATGGTGAGATCGAGATGGCCATTGAAGAATGTGTGGATGAGTAGGGGTAGAGAACGTGATTGTGGATAACACATCATTAAATGAGGTTGCAATCAGTATGACAATTCCTCTTGATAAGAAAATAACTTTTTGGTCAGGTGATAATTCGTTTCCTGGTGATTATTTGACATGTAGCTGTTGGACACTCAAATTTAATAATAAGAGGAATTAGAAAAGTATTTCAAAGATGACGGCGAAAGAAATAGTAAGTTTTTGATTTTTTTAAACTTTTCTTTCAAATATTTTGGTAATTTCGGTTTAAACTGGTCTTTGGAATTGACTTTTTAACACATGGACGTATTTTGAACTTGGTCGAAAAGTTAAGAATATGAATTTATCGGTATATAAATATTATAACTTGATAGTTAATATAGATTATGTATCCAAGTCATGTATGCATATCATTCCATTAATAATACACTCATTTATTCAACTTGAAGATATTAGAAGATTAGTGTATTATATTCGTATTTGATTTTATAACAGTGACAATTCGGCTATTTTATGAGGTGTTAAAAAAATCATTTATAAATAAAAATTAGTGATGAATATGTAGTGGCGGAGCCAGAAATTTTTTCTTATGGGCTCGGGATTTTTCGGTGTTTGATTTTTTTCTGGCATCAAGTTTTCGGGCCTAAATGGGCCGGGTCAGATAAGTCATTCGGTCAAACAAATAACATTCGATATCACCATCATAACAAAAGTACATCGTTAACAACTTAACATTCAATAAAATACAAAGTCATAATAAATAAATAAAAATATTACATATTATAACTGTTAGTCTGTTACCTATGCGTTTTCATGTTTTGAAAACGATTCATTACATCTTCAATCGCAACTTTCAAAAAGAACCTTTTTTCAATAAAAAATGCAAGCATCCTTAAACACTTGAAGCACTTAAACATCAAAATCAAAGAGAGTCGTCATGAGGTACAGATCGAATGATCGATTGAAACCTTAAACATTTGAAGCAATCAAATAAAGAGTCGGTTGATCGTTATTGACCCGTTTAATGAATCTTTTAATTAAATTGAGCAGCTAACATCTTGAAAAAAAAATACAAATAAATTATGGCCCTATATAACAACATAATGTGAATATTTCATAATTTAATATGAATATTTTTATGGGTTAAAGAATACACTAGAATACTCGATATTTATGTCTCTATATAATATGAATCTTTTGTTTTTTTTAATCATTCAAATATAAACTATTCATGAGTGAGTCGGTAAACATAAAACAAAACATACATACCTGGATTAGGCGAAGAACACTGTAGTGAAGGAGACAAACTGGGCAATTGGGCCGATGGATGAAGAAGGAGCCAGTCAGTCGACGTTTTTGGCTTTTTTTTCTTTTAATTTAATTTCTATTTAGGTATTATGTTAATGATTGTTAATTGGGTTGAGCTTATTAACCCGTTTTATTAATAACTTGGGCTTTTTCTGATGTGTTCGAATACCTTTTAAGATGATGCTGGGTTCGCTCGCTGAATAAGAATGGGTTCGTTCGTTAATTTGTATATATAGGTTAATATAAAATCGAGAAAATACCGGGTTCGCCCGAACCCGGTTGTAACTATGTGGATCCGCCACTGTGAATATGCACCACTTTTGGTCGGATGCCAATCACCTCCAATTGACAAGATATTTTGTGATTAAATTTTATTTAAAAAATTTTATATTACACCCCAACATAAATTATCGGTCAAACTTAGCAATTAAATTGATAACGGTGGGCCCACCTACCACGTAAGCAGCACAATAATCCACAAACATAAGACCTGCCAAAAAAGCTTTTCCGGTTAATCATTTATTTCCACTTGTACCAAAATGGCAAAATATAACAATTGTTTTTTTTTTTTACATATTTTGCACCCTTACTTTGATTATTATGAACAAAATGGCCCTTCCTGTTTTGAATGATGTCACAAGAACCTTAAAATCCACACTTCAAATATGCAAAGAATTTGATACTACTAGTAGATATGTGTGCAACGAGCTCTAGCTTTTGTAAAAGTGTTTTATACAAAGACCAATGACCTACTAACACAAAGCGAGAAATAAGGACAAAAGAACTCGAGTCCGACGTGTAGGGTTGTAAACGAACCAAATCAAATCGGATGAGACCTTGTTCGTGTTCGCCTGTTAGTTTTTTTATCGAACAGTTACCAAATGAAATTTTGTGTCCATGTTCATTCGTTGAGGAATTCAGTGTGTTCGTGTCTGTTCATTAATTTTGCAAACGAACGCAAAAGGACAATAACGGGCACAAACAAATGTAACCGGACACTAAAGGACATTAATGGACACAAGCGAACATGTATTAATTTGAGAATGATAATCACTAAATCAACACAAAATCACCCAAAAATCCACAAGTATACCACATAATATCCAAACAAATCTTAACATAATGATTAATTAATGGTGAAAAAAATTTACCTAAAAATCCTAATGAAAATTTTTACTAGATTCCCGACAGGTAATTACCCGGCAAATGTTCAGCGGGTATTGGGCCGGTATGGTAAACCATTTTATACTCATGTGTGAGACTAGGATGTAGCAATACCAGGCCAATTACTATCTCTATGTACGATATGCATGTCGCGAATAAATAAAGATTTAGACACCTCACGAGCTCAAATTTGAGCAAAAGTGCACTTGATCGGGTGGTGGCATGAAATCATATATGAACAGTGAACTCTCACTCAAAACACGATCTTTATAAAAGAATATTTTGTATTTCAAAATTTTTATATTTATGTAGGAAACAATTACACATACAAAGTTAATATTATTAAGCCATTTTATTTGAAATATCTGGTTGATGCATGAAGTGTATGATGAAGTGCAATTGGAATTGTTAACAGACGAAATTGATTTATTTGGTCGCAGTAGTTTAATTTGTTTAAAAATTTAAGTTTGACTGGATTGGTCAAACATGTCAAATAACGAATTTGATTTGGTCTTCGGCTTAAGTTTGTTATGATCTTATTATATATTCGTAACTATAAGGCTATGTGTTGTGAGATAACTAACATATGCTAGTTAAAGCGCCACATAGGCATGAAGTTTTAACTAGCTCACCCATCAACTTAGACGTTGTTAGTTAACTAGCTAGTTATGAGGTGGAGGAAATAAAGAAACAAAAAAAATTAATAAAGAAAAAAACAAGTTTGATTGGTTGTTTGAATTGGCCCCCCACACATTAATCATTCATAATGCTAGTTACTAGGTTACTGCTTCTCCGTTAACACTGGCACATTAACATCCCGGGCGGGTGTAACTAGTGTTAATGTGTTGATTCGGCAACGAAAACACCTAGGCGTTAATGAACAACACATAGTTAAATTTAGATAGTTATAGATTAAAATGATTGTATCTAGAAGTCATATCTGGAAATCAGGTTTGTTATACATATATTTTTAAATTTTTTCAAAAGTTGAAACAACATTTTTTGGATTGAGTTTGAAAACATCTTATTGCTTTTTTTAAAAAGCCAATAAGTTAAAAGGTGTTTGGCCATTACAACTTTTTTTTTATTTTAGCTTTTTATATGGTTAAAAAGCAGTTTTCTAAAAGCCCAAATCCTAACTTTTCAAAATGACTTTTTTGACAAAATCAATAGGCACTTTTTAAACTCAATCTAGAACATGCTTCTAAATAAATAGTTATCCTTATTTTTTTTTCCTTAGCGATATTTGGATACAAGTTTTTTTATTGATAACAAAGTTATATTTTGGAATAAATTATTTTGTTGGTAATGCAAATTGGGGATTCACATTTTCTTATCTAGTATCGGCCGCTTACCAATACTGACCAAATAACATTCCGGCGTCTGTATTTAT
This sequence comes from Bidens hawaiensis, assembly GCF_021521415.1. Taxonomy (NCBI): domain Eukaryota; kingdom Viridiplantae; phylum Streptophyta; class Magnoliopsida; order Asterales; family Asteraceae; genus Bidens; species Bidens hawaiensis. Next base: position 24,926 of record NW_027504048.1, on the reverse strand, counting down.
TTTTGTGGTTTCAATTTAGATCACGAGTTGGTTGTGATATATATATATATATATATATATATATATATATATATATATATATATATATATGGAAGGGTTATCCTAAAAAGAAGTAGTTTTCTAGGAATACAGTGAATAAATCACAGTCATTGGATCATGTTAATGAATGGCTGAGATTTAAAATTACTAGAAACCGACATAGTTTTCTAAAATTATTCTTTCACCATAGGTTGTAATGGCACATGTCAAAAATCTACTGTTTTTACATATACATTTGTATTCTTGCACTACCTCTCTGTTGGTGTTGTAACGAAATAATCGGTATGGTGTTTGATTTGTGTTTTTATCCATTATGGGTTTTGAAATTCCGGTATGATATTGATTTTGGAATTGTATTCAAAATAAAGTATATTTTTTTTGTCGGCGGAATATAATATACACTTTGACTTCTGACTATGATGAAAACTATGTGTGTTTGTTTACTTTTTGTATTTTACTTTTATTTTTACTAATTTCTGGTAATTATTTTTTTAAAGAAGTTTTTATTCCGTTGGTTATTATTAATTGTGTTAATGAAAGCTCAAACTAGTTTTGCAGAACAAACTGGATATCTTTTAGTTACGCACGAGCCCTTTTCCGCGTCAACATCGGATGCACTACCTAACGTATAAGTTAAAACTATTACAACTTCATAAAACCATTTTGGAATAAACATCTATGGACAAAAGAATGTAGCCGCATTTACCAACTCCCTAAGATGAGAATTCACAAAATCAGTGACCCATTTAGTAATGTGTGCGCTTTTATTAAATCCGAACCTATGTGTCTTTCTATTAACACAATGCTTATGAAACTAGTGTTGTTTAGGTGACTATGGAAAAAAGCTCTTTTTTGTTCAACTCACCACATCATTGATGCAATCTCATGTTTTGTCCCAATCATGAGTTATTCAATTTAACACGTATTCAATTCATAGAATTGATTAATACCGTACGTCTAATTAAATAGACCTTCAACCTGATCAAGTAATCAACACCATTGTATTCTATGACAAAACCCTTGTAAGGAGTTATTAGATAAGAACATCTAGAGTCCAAGATTCGTTTATATATGTGACCACTAGACACTTGTATATATGTATCCACTATCATAACCTTTTGAGTATGTGGTTTATTTGGTTCCAAGAATTCAAGTATTCCAAAACATCCACTCTCTCACAACCATACATTAAAATATCAAAAAGTACTAGCTAGCTTGTATTGATTAAGATAGAGAAACATTAAAAATAGTTGCACGATCATCCTTATCTACTTAACTTCAATATTCTCCAAACATAATAAGTTTACTAAATTCATTTATGTGATCGTTAAGGTATTCATGTGGCACCATCTAAAATGTGTAGAATCTCTTCTTAGGGATTATCTGATCGATTTGCATGGGACCGTCAAGCTCACCACGTTGGACCATGTGGCTGGCCGTAACGACCATAATTACTTTTGAAAGTTCATGAAGAAATTAAGGTTAATACACTCTTAACAGCTTCCTTAACTAATTAAATATTTCAAGCTCACCATCTTGGACCATATGGCTGTAGCCACCATTACTTTTAATGGTTCATGAAGAAATTACCACCAAACTTGAAGAAACGTGGATCTACTCACTGGTAGCAGATCTACTTTCCTCGGGTATGATTAAACTGTTTCACCGATGGTTCCTTTGAATCCGTGTTCTTCCACCTACAAAATGAACAGCGCCGTTACTTACCCCTCAGAAAGGGACAGAGGGGTCCTCTTTGGGGTAACCCTCCGGCGTGAGAATCAGTATCTTTGTGGAGAAGATAATAAAGTGTGAGTCAGTGAAATCTCAAGAGTATTGCTGAATCGCTGAATACTCTTGATTGTGTGACTGTGTGTTTTCTGTCACTGACTGTGAGTGAATATAATTCAATATGATTGAATGTGATATCACTGCTTGTAACTGTCAATGATTGAGTGTGAATGAATGTCTCATCAAAGTGGAGTTGATGCTGTATTTATAGTGCTAGGGTTTCCACTGGCTGGGCTCAGCCTCGTTGGCCTCCTCCAATCGCACTGCGCCACGTGTCCTCTGGGACACCTGGCGCTTTCTCGTTGGTTGTAATCATGTGGTAGCACATGTGTCATGCTGAGTTGTCGACCTTTCATTTGGCAGCTGTCAACATCAGCATATTCTTACTCCTTAAAAAGATGCCTTCTAGAAGAGTGTCTGACGTGCACAATCAAGGTTGCCCTGATCCTGATTTGGATAAGGACGAGGTTGATTATGTGTACGTGTGATATGCGCCCATCCTGAGAATGCGCGAAGTCTTCTTTTTATTCTCACGCGCAGATATTTCATGCGCAGGTGTGATATGCACGAGCGTGTGATATGCGCCGCGCGCTGGTGCGCCACGCGCATATGTGACGCGCGAGCATATGTGATGTGCAAGAGCATGCGATATGCGCCGCGCGCATATGTGATGCGCGAGCATATGATGCCTGAGCATGTTTTGTATGCGCGATGCGCCTGGGTTTTGGCTTTGTGCGTTCATAATGTCTTTATCTTGTGGGTTGACCCGCCTTGCTTGGTGTTGAGGCGGGTACATACCTCTTCAAGCCCCCCCAATCTAATGTGTGTCTTATCTTGCGCGAGCGTGGTAAGATAGATATTAGACTCACTGAATTGTCCTTTTATAGGGGGTTTTGTCGTTTTTTTGGTTGTTTCCATCGTCGCGCGAAGTTCTATCCATTTGGTTGAAAACGAAAGGTCCAAACACGTGGTTGGTTGGTGATGACGTGCGCCGTAAACGTGTCAGACGTTTCGTGTGCTCGAGGTGCTACAGTTGCCTTTCACGTCCCCTCACACAGCTGTCTTGAACACGTGTCGCACTCGCATTGGTTAGTACCTGGGAGTGGGGGCGCGTCTCTGTTCCGTGGCAGGTCGGTTACATCTTTTTGTCCCCTCACACAGCTGTTAGGGACACGTGTCGCGCCTTCGTTGGCTTGCCCCTGCGAGTGGGGGCGCGTGAAATCCGATCAGCTGCCACATTTCTCTCTCCTGGGCCTATAAAAGCAGGCCCTTAGGAAATTTTTATCTTCATCTTCATTGTTGCTAAAATTCAAATTTCTGCTTTCACATTCTGATTTGAGTGTTTACATCGATTCGAATCCTCGATTATCGGCTATTACAGTTGTATGTCTGATAGTTCATACTCGTCTAGCCCTTCAATCACCTCCGTTGCCTCTCGAAGACGCCGTGTGAAATCTGTGGTGATGTCGACATTGAAGCAAAAGGGGAAGGGGAAGAAGGTTGTTGAGACCACATCGGAGGAAGTAGGGAGGACCAAGGCCACCAAAAGGTGGAATGAAATCCCCTGCAAATTGAAGCAGGCAGATCTCGACAACCTGATCACCTCTCAGGGCTTTCCCACCCTGTTTGGCTGCATGTTGCCTAGGTCCGGGCAAACGGCGGCGGACCCGCCTGCCGGCTATATATCCCTATATAGCCACTTTTTCACCCACTGCAACCTTCGTCTCCCGATGACAAGGTTTGTGGGTGCACTGTTGAAGTTCTATGGGATTCACATATCCCAAGTCCATCCGTTTGGACTCGTGCGCGTGACTCACTTTGAGTTCATGTGCAAATCCCAGCGCGAGGAACCCACTCCTCGGCGCTTTCAATATTTTTATAAGGCTAAGATCCAAGACAATTGGATCTCTTTTATTCCTCGCAGTCAGAAGGTGAAGTGCTCCACTGTTTCATTCAAGAGCCTTCATGACTGGTCTGAGAGGTTTTTTTACATTAAGGCCGGTGTGATCCCCATCCGTATGACCATGCGCTCTATCACTTCTGCGCCTGCGGATGAGGATGTCCTCAAGAACCCAACTGGCGCATGGGTTAAGAAACTGACCGCCGAACCATCCCCCGCGAAGAAAATTTGCGAGGAGGCGCTGGTTGGGGTCGGCATGAGCAGGCTCTGGGCCGACAGCGCGCTTGAGCCCGTTATCCAAGTCGACGGGTTGTGTAAGTTATTATTTTTTTTATTTTTATTTATTTATTTTTTTTTTTGCGCGAACATCGTTCTTTTGCTGATATCATTTAACTTGTCTTTGCGCAGTCACCAAGGATTACATCCTTGCCGCTTATGATGAACATGTGGAGGGCGGCTCCGTCGAACTTGGCGTTGGGGAGGTTGGTTTCCCGGATCGCTTTGATGACATGTTCATCCCAGTGGATCTGGATTTTGACTTTGACGGTGACGCGCCTGGTAAGCCTTCGCACTCCTGCTCATTCCTTTAGAATACCCAAGTTTATTAACAGTTCTGTTGCTTGTTTTTGTAGATGCGCTTGAAAACTACGAGCTAGAGCTCGCGGAAGAGGAGGAGGAGGAAGAGGAGGCGCCTCTACTAAAGCGCAAAGCTAAGGGGAAATCTGGCGCAGGGGCCAGTAAGAAACAGAAGAAAGAGGACACCCCTGTCGCTCATCCCCATGCTCAAACGAAGGGACCTAAGGGAACCCAGGTGTTTACCACAAAGGTTTCTTTAGCTTCTCTGCCTGTGAGAGTGGGCAGACCTCCTGTCCACTTGAGGTATGGTGGCGTCGCCTCCTCCTTTCGCGCGGCTGAAGAGAGAAGCAGTGCCGCGCCTGCAACAGGTATACTTTATTTATCTTCATCTGGCTGAATTGTTATTAAACCTTTGCTCCTTTAAATGTTTGCAGAGGCAGCGACGGTAACAGATCAGCCGCAGGCGCCACAAGGTGCCACGGCTGCGCCGGGGACTCCATCGAAGTCCCCTGTTCTACCCTCTGAAAAGGGTAGAATGGATTTTATGGCGATGTTCGATGCGCGAACAGAATTGCGCCAAGGTAAGTTTTGCACATATGTCTTCTGAATTTTTCCCTTTGGAGTCAGTCATAAACAATTTTTCCTTGTGTATTTGTTCATAGGAGTTGTAGCTGGCGCAACAGTTGCTGGTGATACTCCTGGCGGCACTTCCGGCGCCGCTGGTTCTGGTCCTGCTCCTGCTAGTGCTGAGTCTCCCCTTATTGGGATTACCAAGGAGCAGGAAACCGTATTGCGCGCCGAACTGGCGGCGTCGAGACCTCCCTCGCCTCCTCCTGCACGCAGCCCTCCCCGCGAGGCTGGTTTGGAGCCTTCCAGGTCGCAGGAGAAGAGGCCTGTTGAAGAAGACGAGGAGGACGAGGGGGTTCAAGTTGAAGACTCCTTGGGAGACCGCGCCAGCCCTGCGATGCCGCAAGTGTTCGCAGCGCAGACCTCTGGTGGGGCTGGCGCTGACTTTCCTGCTTCATCCCCGCAGGTATGTATTGATTTGTTGGTCCGCTGCGCGTATCTCCATATAAGTATGTTTTATGACTTAGAACTTTTCTTGTGTTTTGCAGGAAGGTGTCCACGTTTACCGCCCGAGATGGAAGATTAATGAAGAGAGTTCCTTTCAATCCATGGGCGTATGCGAGGACTTCTGGGCTCATGCCGTGCCTCCTACTGAAAGGAGGTATCAGGAGGAGCGCACCCGCGCGGACTTGCTGAACGACCATGTTTTCGCTGGGTCGGCTTTCTTCGCTGCTTCCCAAGAGCTTCGTCGTGATTATGTTAAAGTACGCGACGCTCTTGTGGAAGCCCAGCGAGAGGCTAAGGTGGCCGCCTGGAACCTGTCTGATGCTCGCGCGCGAGCTGAGAAACTCCAGGCGGAGCTCAGTGAAAACAGAGCAAGTGCCAACACCGCATACATCAAGCGCGGGCATGAGCTCCAAGCTGCGCGGGAGAAGCAGCAGTTGGCGGAGGCCGAAGTTGCCAAGTACGCGCGCAGAGTGCGTGTCTTGGAACAGCAGGCCGAGGCGCGTGACCAAGCTATCATCCAGAGTATCACTGAGAAATCATCACTGAAGAGCGAGGTTGCGCGCCTGAAAAGGGATTTGGCGGCCGCGCAGGCCGATAGAGATGAGGCCTTGGCCACGGCGGCGTCTAGCCAGGAAGCACTTTGTGCTGCGCAGGCGGAGAAAGAAAAAATTTTGGCGGCAGCAGCGTCTGATAAGGAGGAACTAAAAAAGGCTAAGGAAACTGTTGAGTTATTAAACTCTCAGGTTCCTGCCCTCGAGACGTCTGTTGCTGGCCTCGCGCAGGATCGCCAATGGCTGGTGTCACAGGGCATGGCTCGCTGCGCTTTGGCGATGAAATATTCCGCCGAGTTTCAAGCCCTTGTGATGGACTGCAATGCCGCCGCGCGTTTGGTGGGCCGAGCTGAAGGGTTTACGGATGGGTATGAGTATGGCATGTTGAGGAAGAACCCATCCGAGTACCCTTACAAGAGCGATGCGGCCTGCGCGGACATGGCCGCGGTGGGGGAAAAGTATATGAATACTCCCATCCCCATCCTTATGCAGGTACCTTGATCTTAATGAGTTTTACTTTACTAACTTTTCTAAGTGTTTTGTACTCATTACTTTTCTAATGATTTACAGATAGCTGCGCTTGCTGACCAGCCCGACCTCGGCGCGCTAAAGAAGTTGCTTGATGATTGCGAGAGGGCTGGTGGCGATGATGGTGGCGCGGGGGATGTTGCCCCTGCCAGCGGCTCTGGCGCGGCGAAAGAATCTGCTCGTGACACCGTTGTGATCGAAGACTCCAATGAGGAGGAAGAACTTGACTATGGTCAGTTCGGGGATGAGGAGCAGACCGCGCCAGATGCTGCGGGAGATGATGAGGGTGATGAAGCGGCTGACGTCGACGTGGAGACTTGAGAAGCCCTTCATCAAATTTTGTATATTTATTTTTTATACTTGTAATTTGTAACTCATCATACTTGTAAATTTCGATCCAATGGAATGAAACTTGTTCTCTCCTTTTCATATCTTGCGCATTTCCATTCATCTCTTCATGTTTGGTTGTATAGATATAAGATATGCTTGCACGTTAAAATAAGAACAAGGTTGTATGGAAATTATTCACTTAACCTCTGTTCTATTTTGTTTGTGGTTCTCGCAGTATCTTGCTCATGTTGACATGCGCGCTAACTTTTCGTTATTTTCATTTTCGCGCGTCGTTGTCGCGCGGTATGGAAGTATGAGTTTAGCCATTACATGTCAGCTTGTGTTTCTCAGATATCCACTATGATTCCGCGCGCGGCCTCGACCTGAGACCTTAACATGATATGGCATGTACTTTGCCTTAGTTGTGTTTAAGGATTTTTATGATCAGGCTGCGCGGGATGTAAGATGGATGTTTGTGAGTGTTTTGAGCTAAGGCTCTTTGTTTTGGGCTAAGGCCCTGACGTTTTTAGAGTTAAGACTCATTAACGTGTTTGAGCTAAGGCTCGTAAGTTTGGGCTAAGGCCCTGACGTTTTAGAGTTAAGACTCGTTAACGCGTTTGAGCTAAGGCTCGCGCATGTATGTTTTACTTCGCTTTATTTTGTTTTGAAGTCAATATAGTGTTGTCATATTGTTCCAATTTAATAAAGGAAGTGTGAAACATGTATGCAAAGGTAATAGAACAAATATTGAAAGATAGCGCGACAAATATTGAAAGATAGCGCGAATCATCATTCATGATGGCTTAAAAGCCTTGATTACAAATTTGAACTTTTACATGAAGCATTTTCTAAGTTGTGCCGCGTTCCACGAGCGCGGTATCTTTTTTCCATTCAAATCTTTTAAAGCGTACGCGCCTTTCCCAAATCTTCTGAAATTTGATAAGGTCCCTCCCAATTGGGGGACATTTTTCCTGGGGGTATTGCGCGACTAGCTTCATTGTTTCGAAGGACAAAATCATTTTTCTTGAAGTGGCATTCTTTAACGCGCTGATTATAATATTTTTCCAGCTTTTTCTTGTATCTGGCTTCATTAATGATAGCCGCTTCTCTGCGCCCTTCAAGCAAGTTAAGGTCCAATCTTCTTTCGCGCTCGTTATCAGTTTTGCTCATCATGAGTACCCTATGGGATGGGCATCCAATTTCTGCTGGGATCATAGCCTCTGTCCCATAGGTTAGGCTGAACGGGGATTCGCCATTGCTAGTTTTGCTTAATGTCCTGTGCGCCCACAGGACATTAGGTAACTCTTCGACCCAAGAATGGGATTCTCCCTCCAACCTTTTCTTCAGCCCATTTAGCAAACTTTGATTCGCGCGCTCCACTTGACCATTCCCCTGAGGGTGGTAGACGGATGTGAAGATTTGGTTGATGTGCAATTCTCTGAGCCAGCTTGATATCTTCCTGTCAGTGAATTGTTTGCCATTGTCGCTCACAATTTCCATGGGAAGGCCAAAACGGCAAATGATGTGGCTCCAGATAAATTGCTTCATCGCCTCAGCTGTGATTTTTGCTAGTGGCTTGGCCTCAACCCATTTTGTGAAATAGTCTATCGCCACTACCAAAAATTTCACTCGCCCTTGCGCTTGCGGCAGGGGCCCTACAATATCAATGGCCCATTTGTGGAAAGGCCATGCGGAGGTGACTGGAATCAAGTTGTTCTTTGGACGCATGGTGTTTGGCGCGTAGCTCTGACATGCCTTGCATTTTTGGATTTCTTTTAGCGCATCCAAGTACATGCCTGGCCAATAGTAGCCTGAGCTCATCGCCTTGGCAACCACCATGCGCGGGCCAGCGTGAATTCCACAGATTCCTTCATGAATCTCCCTAATCACATAGGTTGCTTCTTCAGCATCCAGGCACTTCATGAGCGGTCCAAGATAAGAGCGCCGATATAATGTACCATCAAGTAATTCATAGTTCTGTGCCTTGTGTCTTATCTTTCTCGCCTGTGCGCGATCATCCGGTAACTTCCCCTTCATCAGGAATTCTGTTATTGGAGTTATCCAGGATGAAGGGGTTGTATGAATTACAAGGACCGATTGCGTTTGCACTGACGGGCTGCTCATTACCTCCACCCTGACATCTTTGCCAAAGTGATCAAAATTAGTTGATGCCATTTTACTCAACGCGTCAGCGGACTTGTTTTCGCTGCGCGAGATGTGTATGATTCTGAAGAAGTCAAACTGCTCAACGAGCTTTTTTGCCTGCTCTAGATACAGAGGCATTGTGTTCTCCTTGGCGTCATATAGGCCGTTGACCTGAGCAGCTACCAAGTAAGAATCAACATGCGCCTCTAGTCTTTTAACCCCAAACTTGCGCGCGATGCGCAGACCAGCCAGCAGGGCTTCATACTCAGCCTTATTGTTGGTACTCTTGAAGTCCAACCTGATAGCATAAGTATATTCACGATTATCAGGGTCCATCAGTTTGAGGCCTGCGCCGGACCCTTCGCTGTTGGAGGCTCCATCAGTGAATAGCCTCCAAACATCTTCTTCATCATTTGCTCGCGGAGGATCTACCTCGCGCTGAGCTTCTTCAATCTTTCCGTCTGGGATTTCCGTGATGAAATCCGCCAAAACTTGACCCTTTATCGCTGGACGGGGCTTATAAGTGATCGTGTGTTCACCTAATTCCAGCGCCCACTTTGTCAGCCTTCCGGAGAGCGCGGGGCGTCGCAAGACTTGCTGGATGTTGTAACCAGTCAGAACTTCAATAGGATGACCATTGAAGTATCTATGGAGCTTGCGCGACGCGTGTGTTAGTGACAAAACTAACTTTTCCATTATGGAATAGCGCGTCTCAGGGTCTGTGAGCACCCGACTCACATAGTATATCGGCGTTTGTATCCCCTTGCGATCCACCAATAATACTGCGCCGATCGCGCGGTCTCCAGCTGACAGGTACAATGTAAGGGTCTCGCCAGGAAGTGGAGCTGTGAGCGCTGGCAATTTAATGAGACATTCTTTTATCTCAGTGAAAGCTTGCTCAGCCTCAGGCGTCCACTTGAATTGGCTCTTCTTCAAACAGTTCCTCAAGGTGTTAACGAATGGAGTAGATTTGCTGGCGTGGTTCGCTAGGAACCTGTTGATTGACACCAATCTACCATTCAGCTTCTGAACCTCTTTCATGGTGGATGGTGAAGGCATGTCAAGGATGGCTTCCACCTTTTCAGGGTTCACCTTGAAACCATCCTTAGTGACCATTACACCAAGAAATTTCCCCTCTTCTGCGCCGAAAGTACATTTGCTCGGGTTGAGCTTCATGTTAACCTCCGTTAGGCGCTGAAGAGTTTCCTCGATGTCTTTGAGCATTTGTCTCTCCTCCCTGCTCTTGATCACCAAATCATCGACGTAGACTTCTAGATTTCTTCCGATTTGTTCACTGAAAACCGAATCCATAAGTCTCTGATAGGTTGCGCCCGCATTCTTTAAACCAAAGGGCATTTTTGTGTAACAAAAAACACCCTTGTCGGTTCTGAAGGCCGTCTTGTCTTCATCCTGTGGTGCCATTTGAATCTGGTGATAACCTTTGTAGGCATCCAGGAAACATTTGAGCTTGAATGGCGCCACGGAGTCCACCTTTGCGTCGATGTTTGGGAGGGGGTAACAATCTTTCGGACATGCTTTGTTGAGGTCCTTGAAGTCAATACACATTCTCCATGACCCGTTGCTTTTCTTTACCATCACAGGATTGGCTACCCATGTCTGGTATCGAATTGGGCGGATGATGTTTGCGCGCAACAGGTCCTCCACTTGCTCATTCATGGCCTTCGCCTTTTCATCCCCCATGATTCTCTTTTTCTGTGCAATTGGCTCCACCGACTTAAACGTGTTAAGAGAATGTTGCGCCAAGTCTCGCGGGACCCCCGTCATATCGGAGTGTTGCCACGCGAAAACCGACGTGTATTTTGTAAGCAACTTTTTCATTCTCAATCTCGTTTCGTCTGAAATGGTAGCGCCAATTGTGACCGTTTGATCTGGGAATTTTGGGTTTAAAATCCACTTCTCTGGCGCATTGTCAGCCATTGTAAGTTTCATTCTCCCTTCCCGCGGCGTGCTTGTCACTGCGCACAAATGATCGCGGTAAACAAATGCTACGCCTGTTGGTGTAGGGATCCCCAATGCGCCGTGCGCTGGCGACGGTACAGCATTAAATTGGGCAATCGTTCCCCTACCCAGGATCATATTGTGGCATGACGTGGTGGGCAAGACCAAGAAGTTGACAACTTCGGCTCGCTTGTGCTCATCATCCCCCATAGTTAGTTCAAACTGAATCTGGCCTAGGGGATGTATGATTTCATTTGAGACACCACAGATTGGTGCGTTCACAATTTCGAGCCGCGCTTGGTCTGCCGGGTCTAACTTTCTGAAACACTGCTCATACATAATGTCAGATTCGCTTCCAGTGTCCACCAGGACCTTTGACACTTCGTAATGAGCAATGTGTGTGGTAATGACGAGAGGACTGCTTATTGAAGGGCCTCCCCTGATTCTTGGGAAGATGACTTGCTGCTCGCGCCAATCTCCGTGGATTTGCGCGCTTCTCTTTCTTGACGTCTGCCCTTGTCGTCCCCCCTCAGCCACACAGATTCTTTTGTACTTCTTGCTGGCAGAGGCTCCCTCCGGTTGCTCATCTTCTATTCTTTGGTTTTTTACCAAGTGAGCCAGCCTGCCCGACTTTACATCCTTCTCGATCGCATCCTTTAAATGATGGCATGCGTCGGTGTTGTGGCCCGGGGACCTGTGAAATTCACAATATTTGCCACTGTTTTGCGGTCCCTTGTAGTGTAGTTGTTTGGGGGGCTTGAATTGGACATTCTCAGTACTTAACACCTGTGAAGGTGTTTTAGTGAGGGGCGTCCATATTCTTGGCAAAGGTCTGCTAGGATCTCTGCCGCCCTCCCTCTTGTCACCCTCCCCGCGATTACGAACTTCTTTTTGGGGTTGTGGTGAGGTTGGTTGCGCTTGTTTTTCCGCGGAAGAAAAACTTGTTGGCTGCAACCTGGACCATACAGAGTTCTGTTTGGCCCTCTTATCTTTGCTGCGCGGTGATTCTGCCTGATGCGCTCTTTCTCTTGCCCTATCTTGGGCAATCTGTTTCTCATTTCTCGCGAAAGCTCGCGATGCCTCCATTAACTTGGCCCACGTGGTGGGCATACCATCTTTGCTTACAAGAGCCCGGCGGAGTTGGTCACTGCGCGCGCCTTGTATAAAGGCCACGCGCAGGAGCTGCTCAGTTATGCCCCCGATTGCCAGGGATTCCTGATTGAAACGAGTGATGTAATCTTCAATCGTTTCATCATTCCTGCGTATGCAGTGCATGATGTCATCAGGATCGCGCGTGTGCCTGCGCTGCTGTACGAAGTGGGCTTGGAACTTTTCTAATAGTTCCTCGAACCCATCAATTTGCCCTGTCGGCAAGCTCTCGAACCATACCTGCGCTGCGCCCGTGAGGCAGCGAGCAAACATATGACACCATGTTGGCATCGTCCAGCTCTCTAGGTTTCCCGTGTTATAGAAACCTTGCAAAAAGTCATCTGGATCTGTTGTGCCATCATATTTGCCCAGACCACTTGGCATCTTTGTCTTGTGCTGGATGGGAGCCTGCGCGATGCGCGCAGTAAACTTTGAGTGTTTTACCAGGATGGCTGGTCTATAGGGCGTGGTTACGTCCACTTGCCCTCTGATCGGTGGGCTGTACGGCATGTGCAGATCCAGATCTGCTCTGGCTCCAGGCGCCATGTTCACAGGCGCGCGAAGCTGTGAGCCTCCTGCATGAGTATCCCGTGTCTTCCTCATGCTATGCACTTCTTCATCACTGAACTCAGTGTGTGCAGTGTGAACAGAATGTCCCTCTTCCGGCGCGCGCGGCCTCTTTGTAGTCTGCTTATCAAAAGCTTGCCTTTGTGCTTGGTCGGCTAGCTTCTTCTGCTTGACCATGTCGTTGTACTTTTCAATCAGACGCCGCTGCTCGTTTATGAGCCATTCATTCGGATCATTTGCTTCATCTTCTGGACCCATTGGTCCTTTCAGCTTCGCGCCGGCCATATTTTGTAACGTCTGATCGTCTGGAGGAGTTTCAGTCTGGCCGTGAGGGGTTGTGACGAAGGGACGGTTGCTGGTGGTACGCGTAGAATCACGCGGAACCCTCAGAACCTGCTGTCCGTCGTTAACACCCTCACGTTCAATATCCTCCAGAGCTTGATCAACGTTACGAACTCCAGAAACCATGGTGATTGATTTTTTTTTTGTAGATCTGGATGAGATCTGATTGCCGTTTGTAACAGTGGATGGCGCCAATGAAGAAACGTGGATCTACTCACTGGTAGCAGATCTACTTTCCTCGGGTATGATTAAACTGTTTCACCGATGGTTCCTTTGAATCCGTGTTCTTCCACCTACAAAATGAACAGCGCCGTTACTTACCCCTCAGAAAGGGACAGAGGGGTCCTCTTTGGGGTAACCCTCCGGCGTGAGAATCAGTATCTTTGTGGAGAAGATAATAAAGTGTGAGTCAGTGAAATCTCAAGAGTATTGCTGAATCGCTGAATACTCTTGATTGTGTGACTGTGTGTTTTCTGTCACTGACTGTGAGTGAATATAATTCAATATGATTGAATGTGATATCACTGCTTGTAACTGTCAATGATTGAGTGTGAATGAATGTCTCATCAAAATGGAGTTGATGCTGTATTTATAGTGCTAGGGTTTCCACTGGCTGGGCTCAGCCTCGTTGGCCTCCTCCAATCGCACTGCGCCACGTGTCCTCTGGGACACCTGGCGCTTTCTCGTTGGTTGTAATCATGTGGTAGCACATGTGTCATGCTGAGTTGTCGACCTTTCATTTGGCAGCTGTCAACATCAGCATATTCTTACTCCTTAAAAAGATGCCTTCTAGAAGAGTGTCTGACGTGCACAATCAAGGTTGCCCTGATCCTGATTTGGATAAGGACGAGGTTGATTATGTGTACGTGTGATATGCGCCCATCCTGAGAATGCGCGAAGTCTTCTTTTTATTCTCACGCGCAGATATTTCATGCGCAGGTGTGATATGCACGAGCGTGTGATATGCGCCGCGCGCTGGTGCGCCACGCGCATATGTGACGCGCGAGCATATGTGATGTGCAAGAGCATGCGATATGCGCCGCGCGCATATGTGATGCGCGAGCATATGATGCCTGAGCATGTTTTGTATGCGCGATGCGCCTGGGTTTTGGCTTTGTGCGTTCATAATGTCTTTATCTTGTGGGTTGACCCGCCTTGCTTGGTGTTGAGGCGGGTACATACCTCTTCAAAACTTAAAATGAGTACACTATAAGAGTACTATACCTAATTTTAATAAATATTATTTACAATAAATATCCCCTTTCTATTATTGTGCTTACTATACTTTACGTTCGTAGGTGTTGTCTGTTGGGTCTAGCTTCTTGTTAGTATATCTCCGTTGTGAAAAAGAACGTAAACTTTATGATATTATATGGCGATTATGTTGTAAATCCATTTTGTAGGAAATATATATATTTTATTTAAATAACAATACAAAAAATGATTAAAATACTATATTTATTCATCCCTGTTAATATTCTAAAATAACACAAAACAAAATTCGTTGTAGGTTGTGTATCATAGGCATGTATTATGTCTTATAAATAAACTACACATGTGCACGTAAACTTCTATAAGTGAAAAAAAACACATGAACCTATAAGGGCCCACTCGTTTAGTGAATTCGTAGATATTGCGGTTTGAATCCCTTAACAAGACGCGTTCGTTTGATAGAGAAGGATTTGTAACTTGAAACTAATTCAATCAAATCCAATGCTCACTAAAATTCAAGAATCTTTTCGCTTTTAAAAGAAAATATAAAAAATACATTGGAATATTCAATTTGGTTTAAGTTGAAAGGTGTCATGACCAGAACTAACTGTCGGGTACTGTTTTATTCAATGTTTTATGTCACAAGCCCCGACCATATACCACGGGAAGGGAGCCGTGAATACGAATAGCGGTATCAGTGTTTACTAAAATATTTGGCAGCGGAAAATTCATCAGGACCGTAGTTAGAAAATTTTTATCAGAGTGTAAAACACCATGATTTTTGTTTCATAAACTGGGATATAATCCACATTTATGTGTACAAAGAGTTTATAGAGATAAACCCTAATTTACAAAACATGTTTCTTTATTCTGGTTATAGGCCACCTATTTAAAATTGGAAGTCCGCATACATCATTCCTTTGTCTTTAACAAGTCACCTGAAACATGTTTAAAAATATTTGATTAGCAGGAAATACTAGTGAGTACATTCATTTGTAAATAACACAATTTTACAGTTACAACATTAATATGTTTTTACACCTGTCTACTTACAAATTATAGAAAGGTACTTGTCACTCATATCTGTGACTGTGATCATGTTACTTATTGGCTAACAATTGTCCAATAAGTAACGTGTAACAACCCATTAGGTAAGCCTTGTATACAAAACCTCATAATATCAGTAGTAATCATCCCATAAGTCAATAAAGACTTAATCATTGTAACGTAATTAAAAACTTTTGAAAATATTTTGAAAGAATTTGGACTATCTGTCACGAGTTTAATAAGTTTACAAAAAAATCATCATGATTGTACTAAAAAACTAGTTTTCTCACACAAATGTGAGTTGTACAAAAATTCGAATGTCTCACCTTGCAAGTTTACTGTTTTTGAGCTTCCTGGTAATAAGCACCTAGTGTAGCACATATATATTAGTATAAACCGATAATCGTAATGATAATCACGAGATTATAAACTTTTACACAATAGCACAAATTCTCATCTTGTGCATGCAGAGATTTGGATTCATGTACTAAAGCTTCTTTCAATCAGATTTGGGCATCGTGACAGCTACTCAAGGTATTATACTAATATGAGTAAGGAAACTTCAGAGAGATCGAGAGAACTGAGAAAGTTCTGGACAAC
Source organism: Bidens hawaiensis (assembly GCF_021521415.1). Taxonomy (NCBI): domain Eukaryota; kingdom Viridiplantae; phylum Streptophyta; class Magnoliopsida; order Asterales; family Asteraceae; genus Bidens; species Bidens hawaiensis. Next base: position 9,119 of record NW_027504048.1, on the reverse strand, counting down.
AAATCAAGGCCTGGATCAACCCCTTTTATAGCTGATTTTCATGTCAGTCGCATATCGCGACGACCTTAACATAAGGTCATCATGTAGCGCGACGACCATATAGGTTTGCTGAGTCAGCCCTATCTATGTGATGTATAAGAAATTATACAATTTTCAGCACTAAAATATCTCCAAATAAGAGCAATTTCAGCAACTATATTAGAATAATAACCACTAATATTTATATTTTCTATCTGTAGGTAAATATGGTCCTAAGAAACAAAACAAACTGAAATACGAAGAAAAACAGATATAAACAATGAAAACAGAACTCATCACTGTCACACCCCAACCTACTGCAGAAATGCCGGGGCGTGAGCAGATTGCTCACAGCTCTCAAGGTACTATCATGCAAAATTTAAAATTATAATATCTATCATTCCAATTTAAATAATCCAACAATTTCTAAATTTCAAAGTACATAATCCAAAAATAACATAAATAAAAACAAAATAATTCAAGTTCTTGTTATCTTCTCTCTAACATTCAACCCTAAGTTTTCTTCAGATGAACTTGATAATCATAACACATGATGACATGCATATGCGTTAAAAATACAAATAGTTTTGTCAACACTAGGTTGAGTGAGTAAAACACCAGATTTTTGTGAATATATAATAATAAATAAAAGCGCAAACTGTATCAAGTGAGATAAACAATTTAACCAAATAAGCAAGTAAATAAGTTGTAGATACGCATGATGCCAGATGAATTGGGCGATGACTACTACATAAGCAAGTAAATAAGTTGTAGATACACACGATGACAGATGAACTGGGCGATGACTACTACGACAACACAACCAAATAAGCAAGTAAGCATATAACACGTTAGACATAAATTGGTATACACACATGATTAACAGTTTCAATTGAGTATTAAATAATAATAAAATAATTAGAAACGCATATGTCTCCAAATGATTTGAGAGGTAAAAGGGGGGAGTGAGATACTCACCTGATTAGATGAACGAAATATAAATGAGGATGATGTGAGAAAAGTAAATCAATCGGATATACCGTCAAGGATTCCTAGTTAAATAATAACATGTATTAATTATAAATTACATAACATGTATAATGAATTTAGGATTTCGATGTGATTTGAGTTATGATGGGGTTTATGATATTATGGATTTGAAAGGTTGACTTCTATAATAAAGATTAAAATTATTTATTATTATTTATAACAAACATTACTTTTTATTATTTACAATATCATCTTTGCTTACACTTGATGTGGTAAATATATAATCAAATTAGTATTTAATAACTTATATAACTAATTCTAATATAAAATATACTTATGATTACTAGAATAAATAAAATATAATTATATAAATACTTAAATAAATAATTATAATATGTAGTAATACACATAATAATATTTAATAAATACCTATCTTGAATCTTTAACGAGATTTAATGGTAAAAAATATAGTTAGATCGTTTAACACGTTTAATACATTTTACTATATTTTTGTTTAAAAACAATAACACATATATATAATATATATAAATATAATAAATTTGTATAAACGATTAACGACGAGAAACGTCGTCAATAATGATGTTTGGGTGTTAAAAAAATAAAGTTCGTTTTATTATTAACATATATATATATATATGGTAGGGTTAACATAAAAAAACAATAGTTTTGTGAGAAGCATAAGAATAGATGTAGACCCTTGGATCTAGGACCTAGTGGTTGAGATTGATAGTTTCTTAAACTTGTATAGTTTCCTATTTAGGTGGTGTTCTTTATTTTAAAGCATTCTCACACTTCTTATAAAACAATTATTTTTTATTTGAACCCTTACACACACACACACACACACACACACAAAAACTTGGACGCGAGATTTATTTACAAGAAACACTAGTATATGCCAATAATAAGTGTAGGGTTTTAATAAAATAATGTTTATTTGTTATTACAATTAGTTATAATTAATTCTTTTACTTGTAAACAAAATTAACAAAAATAAATTCAAAAAAATAGCCTCAACGAAGCCTTAACCAAACTTGCACCTGCCACTGCGGCAGGTGTCTCACCTGGTTAGAAAACGAAAATAAATATTTAAATACAATAGTTGTTAATACACAAAATTGATTATAAACCCTAGAATTATAATTCGTTAATCGTCTAAAGATTGGTTAAATTAACGTTAGGGTTAATGAATTAGAGAATGAAACGAACTTGTAACATAAATCAATTACCATTAACAACAATCAATTGATGGTGAACGGCCAAGAAGAACGACAGCTCTAACATGCATCCAAAAACAAGTCAATGACATCACGTATGGTGCAATTGTTTTAGGGTTAAGGGTCGCTGAGGTATAGAGACGATGCAGACATGTTTAATCTAGTTTTTATCAACTCTAAGTGGTATATCCACAAAGTGTTATAGACGAGTTTTGCTAATATGTTAAACCATATCAATTTGATCTGTTTTCCATAATTGTTCTGTCGGTAAGGCCATTTATGGTATGAAGAATCATATGCACGATTTTAATTTTGATTATCAACGAAAATTAAGGCTCAAGAAATCGGTTTTGGGTATACGGGTTGCGGGTTTGGGTTAATGGGTATCCGGGTGGGGTTAAAAGGTTGGATAGTAAAATAATAAATTCAAATTTTGCATAAAGGTCCTTAAGTATGAAAAGGGAAACAATAATGGGTAATTGTATAGGTTTAGGGTTGAAATTGCAATATCTTGAAAGTTGTTTATATATATATATATATATTACATAATTGTAAGTCCCGTGGAGGATCTTTCAATATGATATCAACTAATATTGATGTTGGTGCGGAAATCCAACACAAGATGATTCAAGAACAAATAACAAGAACACGATGAACACCAAGGAATGCTTCAAAACACACGTTATTATTAACGTCGGGTGCTTAAGCACTTTGCTTACAATACACGTATAACAATTCTAGACAGCCAAGACCACCAAATGAACAACCAACTAAACCCTATACAACGATATCTATATATAGGATACCCAGCATATAGCCCAAAAATAGCCCAAAGCCCACCGAGATCCATATGGATCTCGTTTTACATACAAAACCCAATATCAAGCTTAACTAAGTACAAACCATCAAGTATAGACCCAACAATCTCCCCCTTGGTTTGTAGCTTCGTTCTTTAATCGTGCTCCATGTAGTCAATGCCAGCATCCTTCAAACCACCTGCCCAAAAACCAGTTCTTATAATAGAAGCTGCCATACTTGTGTATTCTTTTGCAGCCGCTTCAAATATTGGGTCAGCCATTATCTGAAAAGTGCTGAGGGTCTTGATATCTCTTTCTTTAAACTTAAGCAAGTCTCTTGGATCAACAAATCTGAACTGCCATTACCCTTCTGTAAACGTATAACAACAGTGGCAGTGTCACTATTATACATCCAGAACCTCATGTTATCCAGGGTACCGTTTGGAATGGCTTTAGGCACATGAATGTAAGTAGCCTTATTTATGGCAGGCCACATAACGTTTACCATGGTATTTCCTGTTCGTGGATCCCAAACCCCCTTTGCATTCTTCAAAAATGAATCAGCGGTCTTCATATTAGGAAATCTAGTATCGACTTGATGACGTAGAAAGTTCCAGAAGTTAGTCGCCCGATTGTCATGAGTTGGGTTGTGGAATGGAGCATTTATCAAGTCACTGAGATCTACCTTTGTCTAGGTACCGAAGTCCTTCATCTTCTTGTAGTATTTGGTCTTCCTCGACTTTCGTTTAACCCACCACATATTCTTTTCAGCGTCAAAACCCCACGACATGACTCCTGATCAATCACCATATTTGTCAGAGAATCCCTTCTCAAAAGTGACGATAAACCTGTCTGGATGATCAGACGATTCAACATTTTGATTAAAGTTCTTCATTACAAGGAACTTCATCTGAATGCGATCTGATTTCTCTTTTTTCATTGGAGGAGTAGGCATATATTGTTCCAGCGTCTCAGATTCATCTATGTTGGTAATTGGACGACCACTGGAACTGCCACCTTGATTCTCATCGGGTGTATCTGAAGTTACATCATCACTGCTCTTGAATTCATCTCCAAATTTTTGAACAAGTTTTTGCTGGAGGTCTAGATATATAGCAGTTAATTCTCCCATACCTGACTGAATCTCTTTAATCTTGGAGTCTTTATCAGTGTCACTCGCTTCAAGTTCTTGAATACATATATCTTTGACAACTGAGTCTTGTTCGAGTTCAAAGACTCGACGTTGAAAATCTTGTACATCAACGGGAGCATCTTCAAGAACAACCCCCTTTCTTTTATTTTGCAAATAAGTTTCTTGCATGGAGAGAATCTGAGCAAGCTTCTCAGAGGCACTAGAACTTGACTGACCCTGATTGGTTGGGTCAGATGATCCAGAAGTGGCATCAGTATGTGGAATATAGGCCTCATCAGTATGTGGGATGCCGGCCTCAAAATCAAACTCACGAGTAATGTCATCAAAAATCTGTTCTTGAGTTTGAGGCCCAGCAACAGATGGACTCAGGTCAACATGAGTCCCAGGAACGTTCAAATCATGTTGATGTTGTTGTTGTTTTTGTTGGCTTGTTGTTGTTGGTGTAGTCTCAGAAATCAGCACGCCAAGTCTCAGATCTTTCTTTCTTCGTTTTCGTGGAATGAGATCGGCGGCTGGTTCCTCAGGAACATCATCATCTTCATTCACAGTGACTGCTTTAGGAGGCTTCAAGGAAGTCGACTATAGTAGTTCTTTAAAAATCTCAAAATCTTTTAGTTGCTCAGCAGTTGGAGCACTATCTGTTTCACGGTGTTCAGACTCCATATGTTGTACGGGAGTCTCTTCATCTTCATCATCTGATACGATCTCAAGTGTAGCAGCACGTGCCACATGCTCCTCAACAACTTGAGTAATAACCGGTACAGTCTCTGTTTCAGCAAAACGGCCAAATTTAACCAGTTCATGAAGACCCTGGTAGACAACTTTAGCCCCTTTCCTTGACTGTTTCATCAACCCAAAGGTGTTGGGTCCCATCAACTTCATATCCAGTGTTTCGACAGATCTAACGAGATCAGTGTAATGTGAATCAAAGATCATCTGTAGAAACCGTTGTTTTGGACAAAAATCACTCAAGGATAATGTATCCAAATTCGTAATTGTGAGGTCTAGTGCTATGATGATAATAATTGTCACACCCTCAAAATCCACTAACAGAGTTTTACCGTCAGAGGGTGTAAACTAACAGGATCGGAATCATTAGTTATAATCAAACCATAAATAAAGTTTTCAAACCACGAAAACAATTTAAGTGTAAATAAGTGCGAAAGCGTAAAGCCGTAAACCAAGTGTTGCGTCACGCAGGATGACTTAAAAACCCAATTAATAACAGTTTAAAAACAAGTTTGCATAAACAATAGCGTTCAAAGTAATGCATGATCCTATACCGCGTGCCTGCCTCGGCTACCTGAGAATAACATACTAAAAGTGTCAACACGGGGTTGGTGAGTTCACAAGTTTATATAAAATAAAGCGTTTGCGTTTACGTTTTGCGTTTTGCGTTTGCGTTTGCGTTACCAGATAGTGTTAAATCAATTATATATCTATAGGTAGCTAGCCTATAAAGCAAGTATACTAAGTGTTCGACACCGAAGCTGACTGTTTATCGTTTGCCTTGCCACCAGGTCTATCCCGACCATGGTAATGTGTTAGCCAAGATTACACCCACTCGACCTCCAGTCGAGTTTAGCGTTGGGTGGGGTTTGTCAAACCCAGTAGTACTACTCAACAGTGACTCGCTATTATCCAATACTAAACGGTTCAATGTGTATGAAGGACTTTTGTTGTTTCGTTTGCCAGTTAGCCTTTACAAGTGATATATAACTAAATAACAAAATCTAAAGCGTTTTGGAGTATGTATTCTCCCCCAAGTGAAAAGCGTTTAAGAGTTAAAAGGGGAACGTGAAACTCACTGTTTGCAAAGAATTCAAAAACAAGTCACCCAAGTGATGCGCGTCACAGAAAATCCTTACTAGCGTTCTTCCTAGCACCTTAATTCTTCAACAAACTTGAAAAATCCTTGTGTGTATGTGTGTGTATGATGACGGCGGCCAAGGGAGCAAGGGGAGGGGGGGCGATCGGTTGTGGGGAGGGAGAGGGAGAGTTAGGGTTTTTAATATTATTAATAATATTATGCTACACTAAGCCCCTCAACTTCTAATTGTTACTTTTCTAGCTTAAAGTAACTTGTTTGCATCTTGAGTTAGTGTTCTATATAATATTATCAAATAGCACATAAACCTAACACATAATTATCAAATAATTATTGTTTGGATGTTTTTCGTTTATTCACCAATGGTTTGCGTTAACTCGTTTGCGTTTCGGTGCAATCCCGAAAGACTACATATGTAGTGATTGTCAAGCGTCATTTAAAACCCTAGTTTATATGTAATGAGATGTGCATTATAGATTAAGTGATCTTAAGTTTGAATTGACGGAGTTTGAATTAACGGAGTTAACCTGAAATTGACGAGTGTCACATCATTCCTATGTTGAAAGAATTTTCGTCCCGAAAATTTGAGTTAAGTCGCGATGGGTGTCTGAAAAGTAAAAAAAAAATTTCAGTTTGTCATATCATCCCTTAGTAGAAAGAAATTTCGTCCCGAAATTTAATTCATACCTCCGGTGATTTCTGACGGTTTGACGGGTTTCGCGGTTTTCGGTGTTTGGTCAACCCTTCAAAAAGGTGAGGATACTTTTTCATCATTTGATCCTCGCGTTCCCACGTGAACTCCGGTCCACGTCTCGAGTTCCAACGAACCTTAACGATTGGAATTTTGCTGTGCTTGAGCGTTTTGGTTTCCCAATCCAAAACTTCGACTGGTTCTTCAATGAAGCGTAGTTGTTCATCAACTTGCAATTCGTCCAAAGGGACTGCTTGGGTTTCATCGGAAAGACATTTCTTCTAATTGGATACATGGAATACATTGTGTACACTACTGAGTTCCGTTGGTAGATCCAGTCGGTACGCCACCGGACCAATGCGCTCAGTTATCCGGTAAGGGCCAACGTATCGTGGATTGAGTTTGTTTCGCTTTCCGAAGCGAACCACACCTTTCCAAGGTGAGACTTTGAGTAATACTTGGTCGTCCACTTGAAATTCAAGAGGTTTTCGGCGCTTGTCGGCGTAACTCTTTTGGCGATCTCGTGCTGCTGCCATGCGGTTGCGGATTTGAACAATCTTTTCGGAGGTTTCAAGTACTAGTTCTGGACCAGTGATTTGGCTATCACCGACCTCTGCCCAGCAGAGAGGTGATCGACACTTCCGTCCGTACAACACTTCAAACGGCGCTGCTTTAATGCTTGCGTGGTAGCTGTTATTATACGAAAACTCTACCAAAGGTAAGTGAGGTTCCTAACTTTTTCCGAAATCCAACACGCATGCACGCAACATGTCCTCCAAGGTCTGAATGGTGCGATCACTTTGCCCATCCGTCTGAGGATGGTATGCTGTGCTCATATCAAGGCGGGTGCCTAGTGCGCTCTGTAGTGACTTCCAGAAGTGCGAAGTGAAACGGGAATCTCGATCAGATATGATTGAGACAGGCACTCCGTGTCTAGACACTACTTCTTTCATGTAGATGCGAGTCAGTCTTTCCATTTTGTCCGATTCTTTGATTGCTAAGAAGTGTGCAGACTTAGTCAACCGGTCAACGATCACCCAGATGGTATCGCATCCCGTCGGTGTCTTGGGTAATCCCGTGATGAAATCCATTGAAATGTGTTCCCATTTCCACGTTGGAAGTTCCGGTTGCTGTAGCAGGCCAGATGGTTTCTGATATTCTATTTTGACTCTCGCACAAGTCAAGCATTTGCTCACGTAGGTGGCAATGTCGGCTTTCATGTTCGGCCACCAGTAAAGTGCCTTCAGGTCATGGTACATTTTATATGAGCCAGGGTGGATGGAATATCGGGACTTGTGTGCTTCGTCCATCACTAGAGTTCTCAACTCTCCGTATCGTGGAACCCAAATCCGATTTTCGAAATATCGGACCCCGTCCGATTTTGTTTCAAGTTGCTTGTTCATGCCCCGCATGAGTTCTGATGGGAGATTATCATCTTTCAAGGCTTCGAGTTGCGCATCGCGAATCTGATCGGGTAAGTTGGCGTGAATCGTGAGTTGTAATGCTCGCACTCGCCTAGGTTTATCGGTTTCTTTTCTGCTGAGAGCGTCGGCCACTACATTGGCCTTGCCAGGGTGGTACTTGATTGCACAATCATAATCCTTAAGCAGCTCGACCCAACGACGCTGTCGCATGTTCAGCTCCTTCTGATCGTAGATATGTTGGAGACTCTTGTGGTCGGTGTAAATGGTAAACTTGGTACCGTACAAATAATGCCTCCATATCTTAAGAGCAAACACCACAGCTCCGAGTTCCAAGTCATGGGTCGTGTAGTTCTTCTCGCGAATCCGTAGTTGTCGAGAGGCATAGGCTATAACCATCTCGAGTTGCATCAACACGTAACCGAGACCTTGTATCGATGCGTCACAATGTACCTCAAAATTTTCTGTTCCCTCGGGAAGGGCTAGGATAGGAGCGCTACAGAGTTTGGTTTTCAACAGTTGGAAAGCGGATTCTTGTGCGTCTCCCCAATTGTACTTAGTACCCTTGTGAGTCAAAACGGTGAGGGGTTGAGCAATCTTTGAAAATCCCTCGATAAAACGTCGGTAGTAGCCAGCCTGTCCTAGGAATTGTCGCACCTCAGTCGGGGTCTTAGTTGCTTCCCAGTTTTTGACGGCCTCTACCTTGCCGGGATAGACATGGATACCATTCTCATTGATCACATGTCCTAAGAAGTGAACCTCGCGAAGCCAAAATTAGCATTTCGAGAGTTTAGAGTACATTTGTTCCTTCTTCAGTAGTTCTAAGATCAATCTCATGTGTTCTTCATGGTCGGCCTTGTTCTTGGAGTAGACGAGGATATCATCAATAAAAACAATCACAAACTTGTCGAGGTACGCCTTGCATACTCGGTTCATGAGATCCATGAATACGGCTGGTGCGTTGGTTAAGCCAAAAGGCATAA
>NW_027504047.1:0-26491 GCF_021521415.1 Bidens hawaiensis | reverse complement strand
GGAGAAAGGGAATGAGAAAACAAAAAAGAAAAGTCATAATTCCAGTACCGCAACCTCAACCCCCTCAAACACAACCTATTGGTGACCTCCCCATGGAAGAAAGACTAGGCTTATGCCTAGATCAATGTAAATTCTTCCAACCTATAGTCAATGACATGGGGGCAGGAACCTCAACCAACCCAGGTATACCAACCCAAAACCAAGAAAACCCACCCCCCCCCCCCATGATGAACTTATAAACCAATCTCAGTTTGAAGAATGGTGGACGAATGATTGGAAATTTCACACAATGACGACTAATCCATACGCACCATTCCAGCCCGAAACTGCCAACTACCCCGCAATGACACCGGAGAGACAACACAACTCCGTCATTATGGGGAAGAACTTGTTGAAATCGCCAACCGACTGAGAGACATCAGGGAGACCATATATAGATTAGATGTAGAATATAGTGATGCATATGCATAAATATGTGTGTGTGTGTGCGCGCGCGTGTGTTTATTATCGTAATTTCCTTTTTGTAAAAAAAAATGGTGTGTATGTATAAAAATATAGTGATGCATATATAGATTAGATGTAGAATATAGTGATGCATATGCATAAATATGTATAAATATATATATATAAAGAGTAATGTCTCTAAGCTCGACGATTTTGACATATTCTGTGCTTATGTGTTAACATGTTTTGTGCTTATGTGTTATTAATATCTTGCTTATTTTATTAAGATATTAATATTCCTTTCTTATTTGGAATTCAGATGTCAAATGAAGTTTCTATTAACAACTATGAAAATAATCATGAAAATTCCAATCAAGAAAATGCTCTGAATATGAATGCTATTGACAATATGATAGCTCAGAGAATTGCTGAAGCAATCCCTCAAATTGCTGAAGCCATTAGACAACCAATAACTGTCATTAGAGATAAGACCGAGAGCAACAAACGAAAGTCTGACACTGAAGCTAGTAACCATGTGAATGGAGGAAATAAAAATATGCTACCTAAAAAGTTAAAAACTAATGGTTGTACTTACAAGGATTTCTTGGCCTGTAAACCAACCGAATTTTCTGGAAATGAAGGAGCCATTTCAGCATTTCGCTGGTTAGAAAAGACAGAAGCTGTTATAAGAATTAATAAATGTGCTGAAGAAGATAAGATATTGTATGCTTCTAATCTCTTTATTAATGAAGCATTAGAATGGTGGAATACAGTCCTCTAGGCAAAAGGAAGCAACATAGTTTACGTTATGACCTGTGGTGAATTTAAAGAAATACTAGAAAGGAAATTTTGTATTTCACATGAAAGAGAAAAAATTGCTACTATGTTCTTGAACCACAAAATGGAAGGTGTGAAATGTCGTGAGTATACGAAAAAATTCTTTGAATACGCAAGAATGGTACCGGCTTTGGCTTCACTGGAAACAGTACTAATTTCTCGTTATATTTGGGGATTAGTAAGTGAAATCCGCGATCTGGTAGAATCGGCTAGACCTCAGACTATTGAGGAAGCAGTTGACCTAGCAATACCATGACAGACAGATTAATCCGAACACAGGAAGAGAACAAAAAGAAAGATTTAGCTCTATAATTTCCAAGAATTTCGAAAGAACGGAACAGGGAAATCCTATGCTCAGCCTTTCTGTAAAGTTTGCAGAAAGAGGCATTCAGGGAGATGCGCTTTTAAAAAGACTAAATATTGCAACTATTGCAAGATGGCTGGTTATACAGATGAAGAGTGTAGAAGAAAAGAAACTCGTGTTTGCTATAACTGCGGAGAACATGGCCACATCCATCTAGAATGTGCAAAGATGACAAAGGTGCCTGACAACAAAGCTAAAAATACAGATGGACCTAAGAGGAATGCACGAGCTTTTCAGCTTATTGCACAAGAGGCAGCAATGATTCGGACGTCATTGTGGGTACACTTCTTATTAATGACGTTTATGCTAAAGTATTGTTTGTTTCTGGAGCAAATCAAAGTTTCATAAACAAAAATTTTTTATCAAGCCCTAAACCAACCATTAACCAAACTTAATCAAGTTTGCATAGTGGAAACAACTGACGGGAATTCCATTTATTCACGAAGTACTTCAAGGAAAGAATATAAATTTACTAGGTCACAAGTTTAAAGCAAATTTGCTTCCAATGAATTTGGTCGGATTCGATGTGATATTAGGAATGGATTGGTTAGCAGCCAATCATGCTCGAATCCTATGTAATAAGAATTCTGTTGAAATTCGTACGCCAACAGGAGAGATTATTACCATTCAAGGAGACAAAGTTCCTAGACCTACGAAGTTTATATCGGTAACAAAAGCAGCAAATTACTTAAGAAAGCAAGGCGTAGTATATATGAATTCTGTAATCATTAGCGCCAAAGGAAATGAGCTAAAAGAAATTCCGGTATTATCGAAATATTCTTATGTTTTTCCAGAAGATTTACCGGGACAACCACCTGACCGTGAAGTGGAATTCAGAATTCATGTAATCCCAGGAACAACACCAATCGCTAAAGCACCGTATCGCTTAGCGCCAACAGAAATGTTAGAATTGGAAAAGCAATTAGACGATTTGTTAGAAAAAGGTTTTATACAACCAAGTTCATCACCTTGGGGAGCACAAGTATTGTTTGTTAAAGAGAAAGATGGGTCGATGCGTATGTGTATCGATTATAGAGAATTAAATAAGGTCACAATTAAGAATCGGTATCCCTCACCGTGTATTGATGATCTATTTGATCAACTTCAAGGAGCTAGATATTTTTCAAATATCGATTTACGCTCAGGATACCATCAATTAAAGGTGCAGGAAGAAGATATTCCTAAAACTGTTTTTAGGACAAGATATGGTCACTACGAGTTTACAGTTATGTCGTTTGGTTTAACTAATGCACCAGCTGCATTCATGGATATGATGAATCGAATATGTAAACCGTATCTGGATAAATTTGTAATCTTTTTTAAAGACGATATACTTATTTATTCCAAAACTAGTGATGATGATGTCAAACATCTTCATACACTTTTGGCATTACTGAGAAAAGAGAAGCTTTATGCTAAATTCTCGAAGTGTGAATTTTGGTTACAAGAAGTGCAATTTCTAGGTCACTTGATTAACCATGAAGGTATTCATGTGGAGCCTGCCAAAATAGAAGCGATCATTAAATGTGAAATTCCTAAACACCTACAGAAATTTAAAATTTCTTAGGATTAGCAGGATATTATATACGCTTCATTCAAGATTTTTCCTTAATAGCAGTTCCGTTAACAAAGTTAACATGTAAAAATGTCAAGTTCGAATGGGGACCCAAGCAAGAAGAAGGTTTAGTAACCTTAAAGCAAAAGTTAACAAATACCCCAATACTTGCATTGTCAAAAGGAACCAAAGATTTCACAGTATGTTGTGATGCTTCCAAATCAGGATTACGACGTGTATTAATGCAACGTGAAAAAGTTATTGCTCATGCATCCAGACAATTGAAGAAGCATGAAGAGAATTACACAACACATGATTTAGAATTAGGAGCAATAATTTTTTCCCTAAAGATCTGGAGACATTATTTGTATGGTTGAAAGTTTACTGTATTCACAGATCATAAAAGTTTAAAGTATATATTTGGGCAAAAGGAGCTCAACATGAGGCAAAGACGTTTGATGGAAATTCTTAGCGACTATGATTGTGAAATCCAGTATCGTGAAGGTAAGGCTAATGTAGTAGCCGATGCATTAAGCAGAAAAGAGCATGAGAAACCTAAAAGGGTACGAGCTCTAAGATTAGAACTTCAAATCAATTTAATTAATGAAGTGCAAAATGTTCAGAAACAAGCAATGGAGGGAAATGACATTGCTGATGAGAAAAGAAATGGTACAATTGATCAGCTGATCAAAGGGAGTGATGAGATTCTCCGAATGGGGAATAGAATCTGGGCACCAATCATTGGAAATCTACGAGAAAGGATTCTCGAAGAAGCTCATAAATCCAAGTATACGATGCATCTCGGAAAAGATAAAATGTATCAAGATTTGAAGAAAACCTATTGGTGGATAGGAATGAAAAAGGACATAGCTAATTATGTTTCGAAATGCATAACTTGTTCGCAAGTTAAAGTTGAACATCAAAAGCCATCAGGATTACTTCAACAATTAGAAATTCCAGAATGGAAATGGGAATTAATAACAATGGATTTTGTTACTAAATTGCCTACAACGAGAAGAGGTAATGACACAATCTGGGTGATTGTGGATAGATTAACAAAATCAGCTCATTTAATTCCAATGAAGGAAACTTTCAAAATGGAACAATTAGCTAAGTTATATGTAGACAAAGTTGTTTCATTACATGGAGTTCCATTATCCATTGTATCTGATCGGGATAGCCGTTTTACTTCTCATTTTTGGAAAATTTCCAAATAGCCATGGGAACAAGGTTAAACTTGAGCACAGCATGCCATCCATAGACTAACGGTCAAAGTGAAAGGACAATACAAACATTGGAAGACATGCTAAGAGCTTGTGTGATGGATTTTGGTGGAAATTGGGATGATAACTTACCACTAATAGAATTCTCTTACAATAACAGTTATCATACAAGTATTAATGCTGCCCAATTTGAAGCACTTTATGGACGAAAATGCAGAACACCAGTGTGTTAGGCAGAATTATGAGGAAAACAATTATCGGGTCCTGAAATCAGACAAGAAACTGTTGACAAGATAATTCAAGTCAAGGAAAGATTAAAAACTGCACGAGATTGTCAGAAGAGTTATGCAAATTATAGACGCAAACCATTAGAATTCCAAGTTGGAGATTAAGTAAACTGAAGGTATCTCCATGGAAAGGAATAGTCCGATTTGGTAAGAAAGGAAAGTTTAAGTCCAAGATTTGTTGGACCATTCTAAATTATTAAACGAGTTGGACCAGTAGCCTATCAGTTAGAGTTACCCGAAGAAATGACATGTATACATGATGTATTTCATGTAAGCAACCTAAGGAAATGCTTAGCTGATAAATCATTAAAAGTACCCCTTCAAGATATAAAGGTAAATGAAAAGTTGAAATTCGTTGAGAAACCACTACAAATTGAAGATAGAAAGATCAAGAATCTCAAGTGTAAAAGAATAGTTCTGGTCAAAGTGAAATAGGATTCAAGACGTGGACCAGAATATACATAGGAATTGGAATCAAAAATGAAATGGAAGTACCCACGCCTATTCCAATAGATCTCGAGGACGAGATTCAAAATAAGGAGGGGAGACTATTACAAACCACAAAACAATACAAAAATAAATAAACTAATTAAAAGAAGAGGTGAAGAAATTAGAAGAAAAAGAGAAGAAATAAAACAAAGGAAGAATGAAGAATGTAAAGGAAGAAAAAAATTCCATCCCACATTGGTGCAGGAAAGAAAATGAAAGGTTTCTACCATGGTATAAATAGGATTCCTAATTCTTGTCCCACATCGCCAGATTACAAAACTTGTAAGCTCTTTATAAGGAAGAGAGCTCACATGATAATATTATTATGTGCCAAATCACACCCAGTAGTGCTAGCAGAGGGTGCTCGACGCACACGGGCTCGGGCGAAGTGCGATGGGCGCAATGTGGCGCTTTGATGGCGCACTTTGCACTTCGCACACTCGCATTGCCGCAAGCCACTTAAGGGCCGCCTTTTCGTGCTACGCTAAGTTGTAATAGCTATCCAGAAAGTTCTTTGTCCTTCGCGTGACGCAAAGATGTCCTTCGCGCGACGCGATGTGGAAGTCGCGCAACGGTGACACGTTACCTGACACGTGTCGTGCCACGTGGTATAGCTAGGGCTGACTCGACAACCCTACATCAACTTCGCGCGACTCGAAGATGCCCAATTTCAAGTATAAATAGGGATGAATTTTGGACTTCACAAACTCGTCCCAAATCATAATTTCTCTCATATTTTCTTATATAAGGTTGATATTATACCCCAGTAGTTGTAACGGTACCTCTCTGATCGAAAGGAAGTTATACACGAATCCAAAAGCTCTACCTTAACAAGGTAATACATTGTGCCATCATGTAAAGTTTCATGTCTCGTGATTATTGTTATGATTATGGGTTTATACTAATATAGATATACTACATTTTGCTTAATCTAGGCGCTTAACATCAAAAGGCTTGTTAAATATAAACTTGCAAGGTGAGACATTCGAGTTTTTGCACTTACATTTACGTGATATAATTGATTTTCCAACACTGTCATGATACTTTTCTAAAACCATAAAACTCGTGACAGATAGTCTAAATATTTTCAAAGAATTTTAAATACATTACAGTGATTAAGTCTCTGTAGACTTACGAGATGGTTACTACTGGTATTGTGGGGTTTTGTATACAAGGCTTACCTACTTGGCTATTACACGTTACTTATTGGACAAGTGTTAGCCAATAAGTAATATGACCACAGTCACAGATACGGTCGAGTGACAAGTACCTTTCGGTAATTTATAAACAGGCATATGTAAAAACATCTTAATGCTGTAACTATAAAATGTGTCATTTATAAATGAATGTACTCACCAGTATTTCCTGCTGATCAAATATTTTTAAACATGTTTCAGGTGACTTGTTAGAGACAAAGGAATGATGCATGCGGGCTTACAGCTTAAATAAGTGGCTTGTCATTAGAATAAAGAAACGTGTTTCGTAAATTAGGGTTTATCCCTATAAAACATATGTTTGTATAAAAATGGGTTTTAATCTCAGTTTATGAAATAATAATTATGGTGTTTTTATAACTCTGATCATTTTTCCTAACTACGGTTCTGATGAAATATTCCGCTGCAAAATATTTTAATAAAAACCGATACCACCATTCAACGTTCACGGCTCCCCTCCCGGGGTATAGGGGTCGGGGCTGTGACACCCATGTATATAGAATTCTATGTTTTCTTAATCGTGAAGAAACTATATTTTGACTATATTCTCCAGTATGTAAAATTTGGTTTTTCTTAATGTTGAAGAAACAATATTTCAGCTATAACCTTTGTATGTGAATATTACATTTCTTAATCATATAGAAAAATTATTTTTACTATATCCTTTGTATGTGAAAACTTATGTTTCTCAGTCATGAAGAAACAACATTTTGATTATAACCTTTGCTTATAAAAAGTTATATTGTGCATAGCTGTGATCAAGGTTCGGGATATACCCCTGACTATGGTCTAAGCCATTATAGTAATAAAATAATAACTTAATCGGAACTTCTACCTCAGATGGGCACTTGGAGTTAAATGCCTAAGATTGATGAGCAGCGTTTCTACTCTCTATCGCATACTAAGGCTTAAACCGTCGGAACTTTGAGGCTTGGCACGCACTATGATAACCGGCACGCTTCCCCGGGTGAACGTATGTGTGAAATATGTGTTAGGTGTGAGGAATGAACATGCCGTGAACCTTCCTATTTATAGCCGATTTTGTGCCCCTTCGCGTAGCACGAAGGACAGTTGAATAAGCCGTTCACATCACTCGAACCGACATAAAGTTGCTGAGCCATTTATGGTTCTGTCAAGTTGCTGAGTCATTTATGGTTCTGTCATGTGGCATCACGTGTCCACACGTGTCACACATGCAAGATTGCTACTTCGCATAGCGCGAAGAAAGAATGGATGAGCTCTTCGCGTAGCGCAAAGTTGTTCAGATTTGGTTTATGTATTTTGTCTTTCGCGTAACGCGAAGACTTTATACTTGATCCGTTCGCATAGCGCGAAGGAACAATATTCAGTTTTTCACTTTTAGCCCTTGTACTTTGATAGCTCATCACTTCTCTAACTTCTGTCGTTCAAAAATACTAAGGCAGCTCTCAAGCGGCGATGCAAGTGTGCGAAGTGTAAAGTGCGCCATCAAATCGCCACATTGTGCCCATTGCCCGAGCCGTGCCCGTACGCATCGGGTGCTCCGCACCCTCCTTAGGACCACTGGGTGCATCTTGGCATATAAGAATATTACTATGAAAACTCCCTTCCTTATAAAGAGCTTCCAAGTTTTATAATTTTTCAATGTGGGATGAAAGTTCTCTTTCTTATTTATACCCATGTGGAATGCTTCCATTTTCTTCCTTCTTTTCATGTAGGATAGATTTTCTTATTTTCTTAACATAAGATGCTTTTATTTTCTTATCTTATTTTTTCCATTACTTGTCTTGCGAATATTTTTAATCCCTCATCTTTCAAAGTTGACATTTTTAGCAAAAATAAATATGGGATTTTCCGGGATGTTACATCCTCCCCACCTTGGAATGAATCTCGTCCTCGAGATTCGTTATGTCATGTGTGAATGTTTCTTACTTGTTGATTTATGATTAGATTCTATCAATTTCTTTAATTTAACTCTGAATGTAGAATGGTTGAAATTCTTGAATCGTAGTTAACTTACATCCTTAATTGATGTATTCAGTTAATAGTTCAGAACATCATAAGTAATTGTAAATTGCTAAGCACAGTGGCTAGTTGTCTTTAATTATTTACCTTACTTTTTGTATTCTAAACATTTACTGATGTTAACTAGACTGCATTTGGATTCAGTCTATCAAATATTCCTCTCAAGCAGACTCCATTTTTACAAGCACACCAAAATTTGCTCCGATAGCTACTACGAGCACGAATGTTCTTGCTCGAATCTTTTCAGTCTTCACTTAGGTTTATTTGAACATTATAAGTACACTCCGGTACTGTATACATTCTCGAGGCTGAATCATGCTGAGAGTAACACTTTGAATAATTTACACAAACTCCCTATCAGCATACTTGAGATTCTTCTTTATTGCATACCTTGCTCGACCCACTAAGTTACTCGTGAAATCAGTTTAAGAAAAGTAACATCAAGGGTTTGCTCGGTAGCAAATCATACTCGATTCAAGACCATCCTTGCTTGATGAAACGTAGGTTGCTCGAACACAACACTTAGAAGATATTTGAAGTATTATCATGCTCGGATAGGATATCATGCTCGAGGAAGTATTCTTCATGCTCGAAGTGCACTAGCTTGCTCGGATTCCATAATTAGCTAAATCTGGGGAGGTTGAGAAGATTTCAATCATTTCAAATGACCTAGCAACAATGGTGGCGGATGCTAGTGGTGGTGCTGGTGGTGGAGGTCGGGCGGTAGGGACTATATTGGTGGTGGTTAAGCAGTAGTGGTGGCAGCAGTGGTAGAGCTGGTTGTAAGGTAGTGGAGGTGATGGCGATGTCAGTGGTGGTAGCAACGGTGGTGGCGGCAACGGTGGTGGTGGTTAGGTAGTGGCGGTCAGGTGGTGAGGGTGGTGTCATGTGGGTGTGGTGGTGGTTGTTGTCAGGTGGTGTTGATGAGAAAGCATGGTGAAAGACGAATCGAATGAAAAAAAAGATGGGGGTAGGAAGGAATGGTTTTAATGAGATGAGATTCCATGTGTAATCGTTGATTCCATTCCATTGAGCAACCAAGCATTATTTTTTCCATTCCCTCATAATAAATTATTCTATCCTCCTGTCATTCCTACATAACAAACGCCACCTAAATCTTTACAAGTGATTAATGAGTCCAGAGACAAAACTATATCTTTGTTGACAATCTCTCCCCTTTTAAAAATATATTATCATATTTATAGCACGTTTAGTATTATAAAACTATTGTACATGTAAGCTTTATTTTTTTTAACGGTTGATATCTAGATTTTTTATTCTATTTATCTTACTCTATGTTTTAAGTGAAACTACAATATATAACCCTTTGTTTAAAGGTCATGCACGTTTATCGTTGGACTAAGCTAGTAGTTGTTAGACTGTGTGTTGTCGCTGAAGCCGGGCTCTGAATTCATCCA
Source organism: Bidens hawaiensis (assembly GCF_021521415.1). Lineage (NCBI taxonomy): Eukaryota > Viridiplantae > Streptophyta > Magnoliopsida > Asterales > Asteraceae > Bidens > Bidens hawaiensis. The sequence continues at coordinate 16,656 of NW_027504047.1, read as the reverse complement.
ATAATATTGAATTCAATATATAACCCTTTGTTTAAAGGTCATGCACGTTTATCGTTGGACTAAGCTAGTAGTTGTTAGACTGTGTGTTGTCGCTGAAGCCGGGCTCTGAATTCATCCAATAATATTGTGTCATGCAGTGCTGACTGGATGCTGACTTGACACTCGTTGAAGCCACTACTAAAGCTGCCTGAGCCTGTTGTGGTTCAGGTGAACGGTGGCTTTAGCGAATTATCTGATTTATTTATTTATTTAATTTTTCTTCTAAATTTGGAAACTAATAGCTGCAATTACATCAAAATAAAAATATTAACAAATAATACAAGTCTAAGATCATCGGGACGTCTAGCCCACAAATGCTCAACCAACTCATGACGAATGTTTCCTTGGACCTCGCGATTCTTGAGATATAAGATGTTTTTGATTTTTTTCATCATCGGTGATTGTCAATTCGGGTCGTGAGATGTCACCTTGGTAGTTTTCACAAATAGCCATATCTTGGTCTTCAAGAACCATGTTATGTAGAATTATACGTGTGTAAACGAAATCCATTATTTTCTCCCTTGACCAAAACCGTAGTGGCCTCGAAATCAAATGAACTTTTTTCTTTATAACTCCAAACAACCTTTCAATATCTTTGCGTGCCGATTCTTGCTTTTTCTTAAGTACTTCTGTTTATCTTCAACTAGAGATGTATAAACTTGAACAACCGTCGACCATTTGTTGTAAATCCCATCACCTAGGTAGTAGCCATGCTTGAATTGAACCTCATTCGCATAAAACGATTGAGTTGGCTCAACTTCATCAATAATGTCATCGAATATCGGTGACTATTCGATAACATTTATGTCGTTATTTGACCCGGAAACACCAAAAAACGCATGCCAGAACCAAAGATCATGGGAGGACGCCACCTCAAGTATAATAATAGGTCCGAGGTGATCACCCCAATGGAACTGACCTCGCCAGGCCGTAGGACAAATATCCCATCCAACATGCTTACAGTCTATGCTACCGAGCATTCCAGGGAAACCATGTTTGACCGTGCACCTCATATATGCGTTGGATATCATACAAAATTGGTGTGTGCAAATATCTTCGTGAGTAAATCGATATGATCCCTATGCATAAACATTGTCAAGTAAACCCTCGAACAATATATAAAATATAACTAAACGAAACATGTATGTCTATATGTATACCTTGACAGAAAAAATGAAGTGAGTCTCACGAAAACTTTTCAGACATTTCTAGGTATTCATCCATTGCGTCTAACAAAATTTCATACGCTAGTTTACGAATAGCAGTTGTGCACTTTTGGATGGTCGTGAAACCTGGTCTACGTCTTGCATCTTCTCTTTGTTGAAAAAAAGGATACCCGTCCGACAAATCATTTGATAAACGCATGAATAGTTGTCTACTCATTCGAAACCAACACCTAATATGTTCTTCGTCATAAAAGGGATCGAGACTAAAATAGTGACGTACCAAAGTTTCATTAGCGCCCACTCAATGACGGCGAAAAGGTGGTTGTCTTGTTAGTCTTTGTCGTCCTTGAAACCGTTCAACCAACATTTTAACTATTATTCTCCTGGCTTCAAAAATAAGGCCATCTTCCTCCGAAGAGTCTGACAAAAAAAAAAGGAATTCCATTGCATCTTTGGTTTGTAATCGAGTGTATTGAAGAGAAATGAGTAGAATGAGTGAGGTACTGTTTGTTTTTTTAGAGGTAAAATGTCTGCAATTTGCGGACCACATCTGGAGACATCTGTAGAAGAAGAGGTGGACCAAACCTCTACAGTCTGCAAGAAGAAGACTGTTTTTTAACGTCTGTATATTACTAAAATAAGCTGGCAGTGGTATACAAACTGTGGTTGTGGGTAATTGTGGTGCTGGATGGTGATAGTGGTAGTGGTGATGTACGGTGAGTGGTGGTTGATAGTGGTGGTGGTGGTGGAGGTGGTAGAAGGCGGCGGTGGTGGTTGAAGGCAGTGGTAGCGGTGGGCATTGGTGGTGGTGGACGATGATGGTAGACGGTGGTGGAGGCGGACGATGGGTGATAGATGGCAGTGACAGGTGGTGGAAGGTGGTGGTGGTAGACGGTGGGTGTTAGTGGTGGACGGTGGGTGGATAGTGGATGGTGGTGGTGGTGAATGGTGGGTGGTGGTGGTGGACAGTGGGTGTTGGTAGAGTGTGGTGCTTTAACCCTCTGCAGACCTTAGAAGATCTCATAAGTAGATGAGCCAAGTCTGCATCAAGAAGAGTTTACGCTGACGTTTTTTAATGAAGCGTGTTCGAGAAAACAAGCAGTCCGCATTGGCAATGTCTGCGCATTGCAGACAAAAGAGCCTGCGCAGACCTTTTTCAAAAACACAAACAGCACCTGAGTATTTTTTATAGGTTTTTTTTTTGTGTGTGAAAGTATTTGTTATATAGGTAAATATAAAAAGCAAAAAAGAATTAAAGCTTCAACGGTCACAGCATGTCCCCCAACACATTCCATTCCCAGCGTTCCCTTTAGCCCCGACCACCGCACTCACGGCCGCTCGCTTGCACCACCCCTCGCAAATGGTCGTTGTGGTGTTCGCCACCGACATGCTAGGGCTAGGGGCTGGCGCTACCCCTCGCAACTCCACTAACATATAGCCTTATTGTTAGTGTACACGTAATCTAAGACGTTTCAGCATGAAATCACCTTAATGACGTCTAACTTTCGTACGTATTGAATTTTAGGTTTGTCATTTTTATCTTTAAATAAAGTACTAAAATAAAACCAGGACAAAAATGTCGGTTATTAAATATTCTTAGTTAACAAGGATTAGGAAAGATGACAACAGCGTAAAGTTCATAGGCATGACGGAGGATAACATGATATCAACGTTCTTACATCATTCTACGAGTCATGGGGATTATTATTTGTTTAGCCTCAATATTTAACATGTATATTCAATGATCTACTTTTGTGGAAAGATCATGGTATCTTTTATTTCTTTAATAATCAATTATTGTGATTAACGTGTGAGAGTGATTGTTAAGCTTTGGGAACTCTAACGTCGCACAAGTTTAAAACTTAATTCAAGTGGGTTTTTTAAAAGTGATGGATTTCCTTCTTGATAGTGTTTCTGGGTTAGTTAAGACAATGACGTCAAAATCAGTATAAACAAATAATATCCCGTCTCAGAAAATCTCGTTTTGGTATTGGGGATTTAAGGAAAAAGAGATTGTTTCTAAATTCGAACCTCTTAACAGTGCATTCTAAAAAAGCCATTCAAACTGAACATTTAACTCGAATCAGTTTGTTTGGTATGGTTGGTTCAAGGTTCAAAAGGTTTGATTAACAAGAACTGAGTATTTACTTTCATTAAAGCATGTATTCATATAATATGTATTCTAACCATTAATCATGTTTATTATTTAAAATCTACTTAAACAAACTATTAGTTTAAAGATATTAAAGAATGATTAAAATCATCAAACCGACAACATTGAACCGTTAAATTGTCGAACTGATTAAGCGGATAGTCTAACTGACCCACCCAACTTGGTCAGTTTGATTTTGGTTTTTCGTTCTCCAAAACCTAGCAAGCAGTTTAACGCATAATTTTTTTTATCAAAACAGCTGAAACCGAACTCTTAATGCCATATTTTAATATTTACAACACAACTTTTGTCGTAAATCTAATTATTTTTTTAATTAATAAACTAAAACTCAATGTTGTTATCAATAGGGGTGTTTAAAAAATCAGAATCCGTATCCGATAATTCGGATATTCGAATCTTGGATATCAGAATTTTCAGATTTGGATAGTGATTTTGAAAATCTATATCTGACCTATCTAAAAATATCTTTTTTATTATTAAATAATAAATATTATTTGTAAATTTCAGATAATTTTTTGATATTTCGGATATTTTTTGGATATTTTCGGATATTTCAGATAATTTTTCGGATAACTTTGGGATATTGCCGATACTTAAGATAATTGTTTGGATATTTCAGACAATTTTTCAGATATCCGAAATATTTTTAAAAGTAGTTACTAAAAGTGTTTATAATTATTATTTTTTTGGATATTTAGGATATCCGGTTTAGTATCCAATCGGATATCCGAACCTCATAGATCCAAAATTTCATATTCAGATAGTGAAATCCACTATCTGAAAGGTCCGAATATTTGAAAGTCTGGATATCCGATTTTGAACACCCTAGTTATCAAACAAAAATAAAATTATCAAGATATATAACTAAAAGTATCACCATATTTAAATTTAGTTTAATCTAATTTCTCGGTATATAAACACAGAAAAACATACATGCCAATTAGGGATGAGCGTTTTCGGTCGGTATCAAGTCGGTTCCAAGTTTTGAGTTTTCGGTACAGGTACGGTACCAGTATTTCAAGAATTTTGCACGAAATACTGGTACCGTACCGGTATCGAACCAAACATTTCGATACCAATACTAGTACCAAATATTTGGAATTTTCAGGATCGGGATCTTTGGGATACCGGGGTCAGTACTGGTACCATCCCAAACTCATCCGTAATGCTAGGTCTATTTTGAGGTGAACCTTTGGTTAAATTAATAGTTTTTGTTATAGCATCGTGGCTTATGCTACTAGGATATACCTGTTATCCTAACAGTAGTTTTTTTCCTTCATAATGCATATTCTATCACTGTGAAATAAGATAGGTTTAAAAGCATGGAGGACATAACAATTGTCAAACAGTTGGAACGTGATCGAGGAAAAATGAAAAAATAAACTCTTATAGTTGGAAAGCAAATATTCTCTCTGTTGGAGGAAGGGGTACTCACATTACGTTGGTACTTGGTGCGATGGATAACTATTATTTGTCTTTAGTTTTTATGCCGGTAAAAGTTCAAAAGAAGTTAGCAAGTTTACGTTCTAATTTATTTTGGAGTGGATCAGATGGCAATAGAAAATTGGCGTGGATTAGTTGGGAGCAAACTTTAGCGGATAAATATAGTGGGGATTGGGTAGTGAAAATTACAACCTCTAAATTTGGCGCTGAGAGATATTTCAAACCTCCTAATTTCGCTTTGGGTCTCATTGATTGATTCTATACACAAAGGGAATCATGATGTCTTTGATCGTGATAAAGCGGGGAAAGGAAATGGTATACGGAACCGAATTGTGACGTGTGCAAACAAACTTGATGGAAAAGCATTAATTCATCTCTTGGCGATTAAAAGAAAAGTGGGTAACGGTAACGCTACAAGGTTTTGGTTAGAACTTGGTTAGGGGATTCTACCATTGCTAATTAGTTATGCATATATTTGTATTTAATGTGTATTCCTATAAACTAGTCACTCCATTGTATTTATATGTCTAATTCTTAATAGACAAAGTGTGGTTTCATTATATATTCAAAATGTTAATATGGTATCAGAGCCATGTCTCCAACGAGAAACCTTTTGATCCAATTAACCTACAAACCACCGTCCACCACCACTAAAATATTTTCCGGCGACGCACTGTTTCGTCGGCCCACTGTTCTCTTCCACCTCTAAAATATTTTCCGGTGACGCACTGTTCCGTCGACCCACTGTTCCCCTCCACCAATAAAATATTTTCTGGTGACGCACTGTTCCATCAGCCCACGATTCTTTTCCATCACAAAAATATTCCACAGTCCCTTTTCGGGCAACCCACTCTTCAACATATTAATATACTGCTATCCTCCTTCTCATGACAACACAAAATCTTTCTAAACCTCAATCATCCTCCCATTCTCCATTTCAACTCTACCAAACCAAACCAATAACCATTATTGGTTTCCCCCCAAAGACCTACACACACAACTCTACCAAAATCTTCTTTTCAAGATTGGTCTCCTCTCAGATCGTCCATCTTGCGAGAGCATAATAAGGAATGTGAATAATAATCAAAATAAAGAAAGAGCAAATCAAGGATTGAAGATTGGTCATAACCATTAGCTCAATTGTCTCCATATAATTAGTTATGCATATATTTGTATTTAATGTGTATTCCTATAAACTAGTCACCCCATTGTATTTATATGTCTAATTCTTAATAGACAAAGTGTGGTTTCATAATATATTCAAAACGTTAATAATTGCCTCCTATTTTCCTCACCTTGCGGCTCTAGAAGTTGAAAAAGATTGTTTGATTGCCAATCTTCTTTCAGCTATGAATTGGGTTTGAACCGGAGAAGATGTCTGAGAGGTGGTAGGGAAAAGACACAATTTAATTCACTTTGCTCTTTATTAGAAGGTATTCAATCGTCAAATAAAGCAATGAATGGTGGTGGGATTTTGATTTTTAAAATGGTTTTAAAGTGAACGACGTCAGGAAATACATTAATAAAGGTATGCTTCCATCAAACCATTTGAAAACAAGATGGTGTAAATGGGCGCCCTAAAATGTTAATATTTTCATTTGGCATCTGCTTTTGAATCAACTACCGACGAGAGATAATCTATGCGACAGCGGTTCCCGTATCTTATGTGCCCTTTTTGCCCACTATAGAAAGAGACTTGATCATAGATTTGCCTTTTGCAGTATCGCTTGGTCTACTTGGATATCTGTTTTCAAGTGACTAGAGACCCATTTTACAGGCTCGTATCACCCTGCTGCTGTCTTAGAATGGATAGATGGTTCAAATTTGGGGTTTTAAAAAAAACAGTTGTGGAAGGCATCTTCTCAACGACATGATGGGTGTTATGGAATTCTAGGAATGAAGCTGTATTTCGAGCCAATGATCCTTGAAAAAACCTTACGGATCATTCATTATTCTTATCTTTGGATTCGTAATAGGAATAGTAAGATTAATATTAGCATGATTGAGTGGATGAAAAATCCTCTTTTATATATGTAAGTCGTGATAAACGGCGTGTTGCGCCGGGTAGGTTAGTAAAACTCGGGCGATGATAAACCCAAACTTTGATGATGTCGGGCGTTGAGGCGGTAAGTCGACGCATATTCGGTCGGTTTTGGTTAAGTGTGTTATAATACCGGAACAAAAAAACAAAAATAAAACAAAAACGTATAAAATTTGCAGTGGATCAATTGAGTGGGGTCAATCGATAGCACTCGGGCGTTGGGAAGATCCGAGCATTGCCGATCCCGGAAGTTGAGGCGGTGAGTCTACGCAAATTCGGCTAATTTCCGTCACATTGGTTATGGTACCGAAATTAAAACAAAATGCAGTGAGTCTACGCGAATTCGTTTGGTTTCCATTATGTTTGTCACGGTACCGGAACTAAAAAAACAAAAACAAAATCCAAAGACCAATACGGTGCCGCCAAGTGGCCCAATCGGCACTTAGCGGCACCTAAGTTATTAATTATTATATATAATAATTCCTTTTTTTTATTTTGATTATATTTTCTCTAACCAATTTTGATTGTTTATAAATTATAATATAATTTTCTTGTCAAAAAAAAAAAAGAAATCCAATGTTTTTGATTAACACATAACGGTGTAAGTAGTTGCAAACAAGTAATGAAGTCAATGTTATGTATTTGATGGATTATATAAAATGAAAGCATTAAGAATTTACTTCAAATATCAATGTCCCACCATGTAGAGTGTAAAGGTTTCATAGTAATTAATGTCAAATTGTCATTATACAAATACAATACACACTATCTAATTTGTCTTTTCAGATTGTTTCATATATACGATACACTATCTAATATGTCTTCAGATTAACATGGTGAAAACATGTCGGTGGAATGACTCGACATATCGCAATCCCATGTGTAGTAAATTGTTGTTCTTGATGTTTGTGGAATTTGTTTTAACTTTAACCCAAACTGTATACATGATATGCAAATTACTGGAAGTTGCTTAGAATTTACATGATTAAAGGAAAATCATAAGAAAACTAATCATAACATAAGTGGTAATTATTAATAGTAAGTTACTACTTCTCAGTTGCAATTTGGTTCATCAGTGTCAAAACTGACCATGCGGAATTGCGGAGTAACTAACCATTAGTGGTAATTGGTGGGGGGCGAAGGTTTATGGGGAATAGGGGTGACACCAGTCATTGCCAATTTTGGTTAATGAGGTAAATTTCATGATTTTTGTCAGAAAATTTTTATAGGTATTGAGCGTGCTCACCCTCCAATATATTTTTTCAAAAAGCTAACGGTCACCACTAACATTTTTTTATAATACCCTCGCATTAGATTTTTCTTTTTATTAAACCTCGCTTTTTATAAATAAATATTCATCAAATACTAAAAGCTTTGTTTTTATAAAACCCAAACTTAAAGGTGGCTATTTGTAACAAAATAATAAACTTGTTTAAACAACAAAAAAAAAGGTATTGCCAATGAAAAAAAGGGTATTTCCAATGGATTAGGGTTTGGAAACCATCTAACATTCATTCAGTCCAGAACTCAAAAGCACTAGCTCATTGGAGACCACTGGCCACCACTAAGCACGCACCGTCGTCCGCCGCCCGACACTGTTGGCCACCGCCTTGGAGACCACCAGCCACCACGCATAGGACAACGCCTTTAGGCTTTGAGACACCAAACATGTCACAGCACTGATTAACTGCATCGCAATCACTAATCAACAAGGTAATTGTTAATTTTAGTTTATTATTCATCATTGTTTAGTTGTTAAACATTGTATTGCATCTATATTGATTACTAGGTTAGATCTCGTGTGACACACGGACGAAAAATATATAAAAATTCATATGTGTGTGTGTGCGCGCACGCACGCGTGTGCATTATATACATTTTAATGAATTGTAAACATCAAATAATCTAGGATATTATTATTATAAGGTATCACATTGTTGTTTTAATTAAAAGAATCCAACATACAAAGATAAATAGAGAAAAATAACAATTTAAAACATAATTCTAAATTATGCCACATATTTCTAACTTATATCATGAAACAGAAAAGAATATTAATTAAACCTTCATCATCTACTGAAGTCATATGTGTTTTAAACTATGAAGCGTAAACATGTAGATGTTGTAACATAAGTTGTGTGTTATAAAAACTGTTTTTATTAAAATTATAAAATGTTATAAGACACAACACAAAAATATGCTAAAAGTATGAATATAACAATGAGATATAATTATAATTTTTATTAAACCACACGCTTAGTAAAGCAACAATATAATTCAAACCTCGTAATTTAAACCACCATTTCAATCCAAACAGCCATACATCCATACATCCAGTTCTTAAATAATTCCCAAAATACAAAAAAATAAAATAACAAAGTCTCAAAATTTAAAAAAATAACAATGAAAACAATTAATTGTCTTTATTACTCAATAAATGATGATTATAATAATTTATGTTAAATTTTCATCAACGTAGGAGTTAATTAAAATTAATATTCAAATTAACATGGGAAAATTTTATAAATGAAAAATTAATGAGTTGAAAGCCTATGTGGACATGCTAGTTGAATGTCATGTAAAAATTTGTATTGCTTTAATAGTATACTTAGGAGTTAATTACTAATCTTTTTAATTAGGTAAATTATAAGAAAGCAAGATACTATTCATTCTTTTCTTTTTTACAAAAAGGATGATGAACAAACGGGTAATTCTTCTTCTAGGGATTTATTTGTCTACTCGCATTATCATAAATAGTTTAGGTCTTGGTTAAAAAGTTATATAGTTTTTGCCCTTTTTATTATTGTAAGAACAATCGTTTGAACTTTGAATGAATGAAGAAAAAATAAATATTTAGATTTCATATTGTATGGCCTGACCCGAACCGAATCTTCGAACCAAAAATTTTTTGGTCCGTAACTTCGATCACTGTTGTGACTATGGCCAAGCTTCGCCACTAGTAATTGGTAATTGATAACTAGTAGTCAATGACAAATGAGTTACTGTTGATAGAGTTTTTGCTGAGAACCTTCCAAATATAGTTTTCCAAGTGTCTACTTAATCGTTATGATGGTTCATATAGTGTATAAGAAAGATCTTTCTTCTACTTTGAATACATGTTTTCATCCTAGATTCTACATATTTCTTCTTGCGTTAGTCTGTGAATCATTCGACTAAACTTTCGAAGTGTGGTCGAAAGATTTAAGTCAGAAAGAAATTGTGGCCGTTTCAAACAAATATTAAGTTGAATTAGGATTTATATAAACCTATAAAAAGTTGGATAAAAATTTAATTTCTCTTATTATTGGAAGTTAATTTTGAGCGGGTCATCAAGAGGCTTAATAGGGATTTTGAAGGAAAGCGAAAGTTAAAGGGTTAAATCATAAGAGTCTTAAAAGATAGGTTTAATTTATTTGGGAGTAAAGTATCAAAATCTCCCTAAGGTTTGGTCAATTGTGCGATTTTCATCTAAAAAGTAGCTTTTTTACAACCTGGCCATTGAGGTTTCCCATTTGTTGGCAATTAAGTCCAAATCGCTAACCTCGTTAGTTTTTTACATGTACTCAAAGATAAAATAGTCTTTTTAGTTTTCTTTTATTTTATTCTATTTTAACCCCCTTTTCACCTAAGAAATTATTTTTTAATATTTTTACCCTACTATTTTCATATAAGCCCACCACCACACTACCAACAGTGTCAGCGTTGCAACCGTCACAGCCTCTCTGGTCACAGCTAACCACGAAACCACCACATCACGCCCACTGTTGTCACTACAAGCCCCACCACCACCGCTACAACCATCCAAAATCAACTAAACCTGATGAGGAGTGAAATTGGAGGTTTGTAGCGGGCAGTCGGAGACACACGAAACAACCATCAAACTTCATCATTATAACATTTCGATTTTCGTTTCTTGTATTTGTAAACCTTACCCGACCCATGTTCGCATTCGGGTATATCATCAATAAATAAAATTCTCGCATTTGTTTGTGCATTTTTATTTCTTTTATTTATTTATTATTGATAAAACTATGAGTTATGTGTAAGATATACCCCTTATGTTAACTTTAATCCACCTTTGCACCTTAACCAAAGATGAGGGACTTTATTGCAAATTTAAAATACCAAATCTTTTCTCTCCATCCTCCTTACCATTGTCGGCCGATTACCCCCCCACCCCACCAAAAAAAAACCTTTTCTTGACCCTTAATTCTCGTGTATAATTAATATTTGATCTTATCAAATCAATTATTAACAAAAAAAAAACACGTCACACTGACGATCTAATTGAAGAATGGATGTTAATTGACATTCATTACAACCAAGCCTGCGGCTGCCTCTGACCTATTTACACTATATAAACTCAATTAAACGATACCACACATTCATCTTAGCCTCGCGACACAAAACCCTAACCTAATTTCAATTAACAAAGCCGTCAACAACCTATTTCGATCTCAAGTTCTAAACCGTAAACCTAGACCCCGTTCTCATTAATCCAGCACCCATAACAGTAATTGAATTGCGCATTGAGTTCATTTTCTTGCGGGTAACCTTAACCCTATACCAATTTTAATCGTCGATGATCAAATAAACTGATTTGAAATTCTAGGGTTTTTGGGGTATTGATGATCAACTAAATACACACACACACACACACATATATATAAGGGGGGGGATCTTTTGAGAACCATGGTGAGTTTTAAGAACTTAAGAACTCCATTCTAGGTCACACATTTAATTAAATTGATCGGAATATTTGGTTGAGATTAAATCTGGCAAAAAAGTCAAAGTATGAGAGAGAATAAAGATGTAAGTGGTTACACTAAATTTTACGTCTGTTACACATGTGTAAAAAGTCAACTCGATGCGTACAAAATTCTGTAATTTTTTTGCATTTACATGTGTGTAACCTACATATATTACGCATGTGTAAAAATAATTCAAAAAAAAAAATCGTTACACTGAGTTCTTTCGAGTTCTTAAAACTCAAAGGGTTCTCATTTGAAAATTCCTATATATATATATATGGAGAGAGAGAGAGAGGATCGAGAGAAAACTCATCTTTAGAGAGAAAACTTAAAAGCTCCTAAAGAATTATTTTTAATTAAAAATAAAAAAATATTTTCAAATTTCTGTTTTTGCGATTATTCTTATATTTTCTTACCCTTTGCTCGAAAAAAATAAAAATAAATAAAAAAAACCACTGTAATGCATATACGTATTACTATGCGATACCATTGTATTACACATGTGTATTACTATGTATTTTTGAGTTTAATAGTGTTTAATTGCATATCTTCAATACCGTTATAAGTCTCGTTAACTTTTCATTTATTAATTAATTTTATCTTTAACAATTAGGCAATTTTTGTTGACGTATATCAGGGAGTGCAATCGTTGTCATCTTAACTTTATTATCATCTCATCACTCATTCCACCCATAAGGTAAGTAATTCATATCCCCCTTTTTACCGTTTTACATTTTAGGGGCGTTATGTGTTCACAAGTTAAATAAGTTAGCATTTTCACTACGATTCCATTATTTGCGTAATATGAAATTGATCGATTAGTTGATGCATGTGAGTTGTGACTATGTGTTTATTTTGAGTTATGGTTGTTGGCATCCTCATCCCCATCCTCATCCCCATCCTCATCTTCATCCTCATTAGTATGATCATAGCCGTCAGAGTAGCTCGTTATCTATGTTATTCGAGTGAAAAGACAACTTCTATATTATTGTTATGCTAGTTGTAGTAGTTCATATTTATCTCATGGAATTGTCGTTTTCATAATACATATATATATATATATTCAAAAATCGTGATTACTTGCTCAACTTTATGTTGACAAACTATATATTTTCACGTATGACACAGGTTGCTTTTAGGGATGAAGAAAGAAGTTAAAGAATAGTTTGGACCTTAGAATGCATGATGAATGATGATGAACTTTTATTTTTAATTATTTAAATTCTAATGTTTATTTCTTTTGAGACAATGTTCTGCTTTGTGTACTTGATATATGAAATGAATAATTTAGATATTGACACGTGTTTTTACTTTAGTGTCTTTTGAGTTATGACACAATTATTTCGCGACCCGGCATGTTCTGCCGTAGGTTGAGTGTGTGACATTCATAAGAGAAAGCTAGACGAAGGTTGATGATTCATTCCTCTTCATTTCGTCGGATGAAGTTGTATGGTTATGGCTAGAGATCGGTTCCACCTTTCTCTCTCCCTCTCTCTTGATTGATGATGGTTTGCGAAGATGAAGAAGGTGGTGACGATGATTATGGGAGGAGGTGGCAATGGTGGGATTTGGCCGGTGGTGTCTGATGGTGGGATTTTGATGAAGAAAGGGTTGGGGTTGAGGTTGGAGGTGGGGGTGGGGACATGATTAATTGATAATAATAATAATAATAATAATAATAATAATAATAATAATATATTATTCCGTTAGAAAAACAATCATATTTATATCATTAAGAAATATGTCAATAAATAAAAAGGTGAAATGTCCATAATTTTCCTGAATTAATGATGAAAACTAACGAAGTTAGCTATTAGGACGTAATTGACAAAAATTGGTAAACATCGATGGTCCAGTTGCAAAAAACAAAGTTTTTGAATGAAATTTGCATATTTGATCAAACTTCAGGATACTTATGACACTTTACTCATTTATTTGGTATGTTTATTTAGTATGATAAAAATTTAAAAATGTTATGAGTTATTTAGTTTCATAGAACATGTTATCTTATGTTCCTAGTTAAGGTTTTAATATAAATAAATAAATTCTATAGTATATATTATTGACGTGTCAAGACTCAAGAGTTATAATAAACATAAAGAGTGCCGATATTGATCAAGATCAAATTTCATGTACATGTTCTTGTATCCTCATTGTCCATGCTTGTCACTTTAAGGCGGTGTTTGTTTCTTAGAAAAGATCTGCGTAGACTCTTTTTCTGCGTCGCGCAAACCACATGCATACATTGTTATCTGCGGACTATTTGTTTTAGTACATTCCACTAAAACACGAGTGCGCGAACTCTTCTTGACGCAAACTTGGCTTAACCACTTACAAGATCTTCTAAGGTCTGCAGAAGGTTAAACACCGCCACCTACCAACACCCACTGTCCACCACCACCCACTGTCCGCCACCACCACCACCACTGTCTCCCATTACCACCACCACTACAACCCACCACCATCCACCATTTACCATCACCGTCCACCACCACCACCGTTCATACACCACCACTAGTTTATCTTAGTAGTTTACAGACGTTAAAAAACAAACAGTCTTCCTCTAACATACTGTAGAGATTTAGTTCACCTCTTCTTCTACAGATATCTGCAGATATAATCTGCAGACTGTAAACATTTATCTCTAAAAAAACAAACGGCACATAAGACAATGCAAATTTCAAGATTTTCCAACAAATAACTGACTTAAGGGTGACAATCATATTCTAAGTAGACCAGGAGATTAGTCAAGCCTTCGTATCCATATCATTGAGTTTGACTTTAATCAGCCAAACAAGAGAGTACAAACCACTCGAACACACAGTCAGCTGCTTCACTTTTTGTCAAAAAGGAGCCATTTTTATTGTACAAATACTCTCATATCTCATATCATCTAAACTAATTTATTTTATTACATAATTTTGCAAGAAAACATTCATGCAAGCTGCAACAATCCCTTTAATCATATAATTATTAATGTTCCAAACCATACAACTTTTCAAGTGATTCATTTCTTGTTTTTGTTTTTGCCTTCATCATAATCAAGAAGATCCTCCAACAACTTATCATCCAAGCATTCAAATTCAAACACTTCCCGGTTCGTTCCCACCGAAGACGAGGCACCCGTGGCCGCAGTCGCAGCCGCATTATACGCAGCAGCAGAAAAGGTAGGCGGGTATTCCGCAGGAAAATTCAAAACCGCCATGTGACCTCTCATCTCAAAGGCGGCATGGTCATAAGCCCGGGCCGCCTCCTCTGCGGTGGCAAACGTCCCGAGCCAAACCCGAGCCCCTTGCTTGTTCGGGTCACGTATCTCGGCGGCGTACTTCCCCCACGGGCGGCGTCTAACACCCCCTATACTTAACCTCATCTCCGCCACCATCTCCGTCTTTGGGAGGGTGCGAGGAAGAGCCCCCGCGGCCAGTGCCACCACCGCGATCCATGGGTGTCGGTTTTCTTGATTTGCAGGTGATTAGAGAAGCTGCAGTGGCTTTTATAGTTGGCCGAGAAGGGAACATGGATTTGAAAAGGTTAAAGAAAAGGGTACCTGAAAATGGAATTTGTGGTCCAAAATGGTGTCGAATCTAGTAGGGTGTCGGAAGATTGAGAAGAAGAAGAAGAAGAAGAAGAAGAAAAGTCGTTGGATTTGGTTAAATTACGAGGTTGTTATTCGATTTAGACACTATTGTCTTTGAGCATCTAGTTATTATCATATATATATAGGAGGTATATGCAGCCTACGTGAGTGACTGGATTCATTGATTATTCCCACCAATAAGAACACACAATTTAAGGATTTACACTTTTAAAATCCATGTCTTTTTTTTTTCTTTTAAAGCAACGTTTGTGACTACTCGTAATATCTAATTGAGCTTTTTTAAGATAAACTAGGTTATTGACCCGTGTATTTCACGGGCAGAAATATAAAAACCATGCAAGTAAACGGATATATAATTTCAAACAACATTTTTTTAATATATATTTTGTGCTGACAGCAATATAATTTATATTGTAAATCATATTGAAACGAAAAGATAATATTGAAAGATATGAACTTATAAAAATGACATTACATAGTAGAATGTTTACAAACAAAATTTAAACTTAAAACATAAACTTCAAAAGCTACAAATTTTTACTTATAAACAATATTTTTTTGCTTTGTTCGCAACTTTCTATTACTTATCTAAAATAAGTATTCATTTTTTATTCACTTCTACTCTTCACTCTTGATAAATCTATATAAAGTTGACCATGTGTAAAACGAGTCTTTTAAGTATGCCAACTCTTGCTAGAGACTGGCCTAGACTTTTATTGATGATCATTGTAAACCAAACTACAACAGGAAATTATCTTCTCTTGAACTTAAACAGAAGTTTTTTTTATCTGAATGTGTCAATTGTATATATATATATGCTTATATATTTGAACAATTTGTAAATTTTGTATTTATGTCAAATTATTTTAAATAAATGTTATGTTTGTTCTTAACTCACATATAAAAATGCATTTTAATAATCACAAAACTAATAATTCATTTTAGTGAATATAACACCATCTGAGAAAAAAAAACCTATATAAAAGGGCTCCTTAAAAAACTATATAAAGAGCTCATTCCTATTGGTTGATTTTACTATATTTCAAAAATAATAAGCCTTCATGAAATTTGTTACCAATTAAATAATTCAAAATTAAAATCATAATGAACCACAAAGAATTTCTTTAATAACATTTATTATATAAATTAAATGATTATTATGATTTTAATTTTGAATTATTTTATTAGTAACAAATTCTATGATAGCTTATTATTTTTGGAGTATAGTAAAATCAACCAATAAAATGAGTCAAAATGAATTTCCTTAACAGTATGTAGATATTAAAATTGAAACTGATTTTAATGCTCCAGACTAGACTAACTAAGAAACATCATCAAGTAAGAAATCCGTCACTATGGTAACCCAACCCCTTCTTAAGTCAGGTTTCAAATAAAGACCTTAAAAATCTCAACTTTAACTATCATCTTCAATTAGGGGCGGGACA
>NW_027504046.1:0-34221 GCF_021521415.1 Bidens hawaiensis | reverse complement strand
AGGAAGATTAACAATAACCCATGTGCTATTTTTGAGCAATGTCTCCATCTATTCAATGCTTCTACCAATTACGATCATTAACGGCTTTATTAGAAGGACTCGGTTTAAAAGTTTTACTCAACCTGGACACAAAACATAAATTTGTTGACGATAAATGAGAATGGTTAACAACCTTTTCAAAACCATACTTAACTTCCTCAATTTCAGCTATACAAATAGTCAGAAAATATTTTAGGTAAAGACGTCGCCGAGAGGATTTTCTTGGTTCATAAGCAAACCCAACCCAATTTTTTATTAAAAAAACTAACTTATCTCTCTTCTACCTACACAACCCAACCAAACCCAGATTTATACTTCTATTCACAACCCACTCAAACCACACCATTTTTTTTTATCGAGTATGGTACATATTGTAATTTATTTTATTGTACTAAAAATAACTTTTAGGACAAAAAACATATTTTAAATATAAAACAGGTTTTTATTTTATGATAATGTTAAAATACAAAGGACAACAAAAATGATAAGTGTGAAAAGAAATTTAATCCATTAATTTCAGATTTTAATTGTGAAGATTAATTTAAGAATAAAAATTGATAAGAATAACATGAAGGTAATAATCCACTTATTATTACTTTATCTCTCCACAATGCAAAACACATGTCAATTCTTTCATCATTTTAAAACGTCTATAACTTTTTCATACGATATTTGTTTAGAAAACAAATTCACCATAAAAACAGGTATTTTTTTATCTATAATATGAATATCATATTGTTATATAAAAATAAAAAAATAGTGGGTTTTTTATATTGTGTTAATGGTTATTCATTGTGTTTTTTAATTGGGTCTTTCTATGTATTGTGTTATAGATTTTGGTCATTGTGTTTTTCAATTGGTACTCATATTAAAAATAAAAATAAAACAAAGATTACGTCACTTTATCTTTTTGTTCGTCATTGTGTATTTGTGCTTAATATTTCTCTTTCTACTTATCATTGTGACGAAAAAGAAACAATGGTAAGTAAAAAAGACACAATAACATAATTTTTGTTTTTAATTTTATATAACCAAATCACTTATATTAAAAATAAAAAAAATGTTTGTTAAATAATATAAAAAAGTTATAAATGTTTTAAAATGATGGGGAATTAATATGTAATTTGCATGTGGAGAAAGAATATATATATTATTACTTTTATACCTTTTTCTCTTTGGTACTCACTTGATACATATTAATTAATTATAATTTCTTACAATTTTTATTTGTGTCGACATTTATAGAATATTTCAACCCTTTATGATAGAATTATATATTATTTATTTTATTTGATAAGTTTAAAATAACATAATCACCATTTGGATAACAGGATTTTACATGTGAAAAAAATAATTATATGTGAATGGCAAGATTGTATTGTCGGTCTCATAGTCGGTCCAATGACATAATTTTTGTTTTAATTGGGTCTCATATTGTCGGTCTCATAGTCGGTCCATCGACTTTGTTGACCCATTTAAAAGAGTTTTGCTTTTCTTTTAATTGATTTTCACGTTATCGATGGGAGTAGACTAGTCTAAGTTAACACCCCCTTCATCATTGGGAGCAGCATTACCTTTATAATTAGAGTTGCATGTTATTTTAATATCATCAAAAATAGTTTAGATCGTTTAGACCATTTGTTTCATAACTTTTTGACTCTACCAAATACTCATTACTTTCTTTAAAAGGAAAAACTTGCTCATGAAATTTGAAATCTCTTGAAAACACAGCATTTTTGTTTCAAGACTCCAAAGCTTGTATTCTTTTTGATGTTTGAATAATCAATAAGAACACATTTTTTTTTTTGCCAGACTGTAAAAAAGTACAGGCAACCAAGATTCCTTGGTGTCCAAGAAAGGGTCTAAAACCAAAAATTACCTTAAGGATATGGAAGATATGGAAACATGACAAAGTATTATAGAAAGATATTGAATAAAAGTATAATCAGTTAGTTTTCAAAGAGTTACACGAAAGATTGATAAGGGAACGAAAGATGTGACATGAGTCATGGCAAAGTCTACCGAAACAAGACGAGAGTGTGTCCCGTTCATCATCATCATCAAAGTTGTAAAAGTCGTATCCTCGGGGTGTACTCGAAGAGTACCCGAACATGATAAATATAAAGAAAATTAATTTTGGGATATTATATGTATGCCAAATATAATTAGTTTACTACTATTTATAACAAAATATGTGAATTAATATAAATAAGAGAAATAAATTTTTAAATAATAAATTATTCTAAGAATCGCTAATAATTAATAAAAATTATGATACTTATTCTTTAATATTATATAAATCGGCTCACGTCCATCGATTAAATGTGACTCGGGCTGGGTTTGATCATTTTGATTGATCCTTAATAACTAGGCGGAGCTAAAGAAACTCTCCTATGCGACATACCTTGTAGCGAGTGTTCAGCCTTGTAAACCTACTTTTACAACATTGATCATCATCATCATCATCATCATCATACTTAGTAACACGAATATAATGATAGGGGGAATGAGTAATGCTCGTTTGGTGCAAGGCAAAACACCTGATAATGTTCTTGATAGTTTGAGTTAAGAAATAACAAGTACAAAAAAACTTGTGTCGTTCTTAATTACGATTAATCAAAAACTTGCTCAACATTTTCATCTGATTTCACATAAAACCGCATGAGACGTTCTGAAGCCTTCTTCACCTACGGTTGGCAATGTAGATAATGTCGGTTAGAAGGAAATATATCAAAAAATCATAATCAATCTTAAAACCATTTAACTTTATTGTGAATACACCTCATCATCCCAGTTTGTTCTCCAGATCATATATATAAGCGCGATAGTTTGAGCTAGAACACCTCCCATCATTCCCATCCATATCCCCTATCAAGTTGAAGAGGTAGGTCCCAGCAGAGCCTAGTTGGACCCGCAAGACTCACCTTGAACAGGGACGTCTGCGCAGCGACCAACTGCTTCCGCAGGACCCACCATGCTCAGAGAACCTTACGCGCAGTATGCAAACTGTACACGCAGGGAAAGCCTACCAATGGTGAAGTACCCCGCCTGTTCCCGCAGTTGCGGATACAAGCCATCAGGAAGGCTACCCGCAGAAAGCAGGGCTACACGCACAAGGCACTAGCTAATTCAGTTGTCACCTGAAGGAATGAGCAAAGCCGGGATCAGTCCCGCACAAAGGCGGGAGGGGGAATACTCCCGCCCAAATAAGCCAGTCCGTATAATGAAGGATCTTTTACTGTACCTGACGGGGTATGGGCAAAAGATCTGATCAGAAATACGACGGCTCACTGATACAGTATGGCGAGCAGCATGCTCCTGTACTGCTACTATTAGCCGCTGCCTACTCACCAACCCTTACTGTGGGACGTGCGTAGCCGACAGTTGGTGGAACAGTGTTACTGTTGGCTGTAACCTACTCACCAACCAGCATGGCCAGCGTACGGTTCACAGTTGGTGGGACGTGCATAATCTACAGTTGGTGGAATAGTGCAGCCGACTTTGTTACTGTTGGCCGTAACCTATCCACCAACCAGTATGGCCTATGCATAATCCACTGTTGGTAGAACAGGAATACTATTCAAGCCGGCCATACCTTCTAGAAACCTACCTTCGGCTATAAATACCCCAATGGTATGATCATCTCATCTTATCTTGTATCTGATATCTTATCTGATATTTATTCTAGCAATCTCCTAATATACACTTATATTCAAGAGCAATCTAGTCTGATTCTCACGCCGGAGGGTGGTCACAAGGAGGAACCCCCCCTTCTCAGTGACGAGCTTACGGTGTTTGTTTTGCAGGTCACTTAAAGAGCAGTCTTCTTTGCTGGACCTCAATCGTGGGAAACATTACCTAACCCTCAGATTATCCATAATCTGCCCAGGGTCACCTAGTGTTTCTTCATTGGCGCCATCCGTGCATAAAAAGCTAGAACTAATTTAGTTTTTTCAAAGTTTCTGAAGAAATGGTTAACATTACTCCGGTCCCAGGGCCAGTAGGTAACCAAGAAACCCCGGTGACCACTACCCCAGTAACGGGGAACACCGGCGGTTACACAAACCTTACGAACACTACCCCGGCTACCCAAGCCGGGGCAAGTGCAGTAAATATTCCACTGGGGTTTACTGATGCCCAGTTGGAAAGACGAACTCGAGCCCCTCGCCAAACACTAGATCAAGTGAAGGCATGGGCCGAGGCACGGCAGAGAGAATTCCAGGCTGAATTGGACGAACGCTTGCGTTTAGCCCAACAAGCTGAAGAATTCGGCAGTACTCGCCAACATCTCAATATGAGTAGTGGCTGCGAGTACTCAGACGATGAGAGGGAAGAGTCCGACACCGACGCGAACCCTCGCCATAGGGCGAAAGGGAAGCGTAAGGAAACGGACCCCCAATTAAAAAGGAATTTTGGGGAAGCGTTTAAACCAACCACAGAGAGAAACCTGCGTGACTTCTCCAAAACCTTTAGACCGACTGCTACAAACGCAGGAAAGTCAAAGTGTGCAAGGGACATTGCGGAGGCAATTGCCCCGAGGAGTGCCAAACAAATGTCAAACATTGGCACATATGATGGTCTATCCGACCCAGATGACCATCTGAACAGGTTCATTGCGGGGGCAACCGTCAGTAACTGGACGGAGCCCACGTGGTGCTACATGTTTCAGATGACTCTGGTCGGGGCGGCCAGGGCGTGGTTCGATCGTTTACCGGTCCACCACATCTATGACTGGGCGGACTTTCAGAATAAGTTCAGTCAGCATTTCAGCCAACAGAGGAAGTACACTGAAGAACAGTGGACGATCCTCAATTGCGTGAGGGAATATGATGAATCTTTATTAGACTTCATCACCCGCTTCAACTCCAAAAAGCTAAGTCTGGGCAACATAAGCGAAGATCTTGTTCGCGCCGCTTTCATTCAGGGCGCTGAATACCCAGAGCTTATCCGCACGCTGACGGGTAAGGACGGCATGCCATCCACATGGGATGCCATCATGACGGCAGCCAAGCGCTTTGCCGAGACGGAGAAGCAGCTGGGAAGAGATCTCCCCCACAATACACACCTCTACACGCAGAAGACAAGAGAGAACAACGTCAGAACCGCCCGGCACAACAAAAAGAGGAGGCTAGGTATTTGGCAGTCAAGGGTAAACTTTGACACCTCATCCAGCTCTCGACCTCTTGTTGGCGGAAGGGACAACACACACCCTTCAAGCCAGAAAAACCGTTGGACGCCACTCACCAAGAGCGTCACGGAGATATTTGTCACGGAAAAATTGCCATGGCCAAAAGCCCCCATGATCCGACAGAAACCTAATGCGGATCAGAGCAAATCCTGTGATTTCCACGGGACAAAGGGCCATAATAATGAAGAGTGCACATCCTTGAGGGATATCGTCGAGACATTCGTCAGGATGGAAGACTCGCACATCTCGTGGCATCTATCAAGAAGGGAGGAAGAAACGATAACCGGTACAGAGGTAACGGGCGAAAGCCCGTTGACATCAGCATCAACATGGTCCACGGCAACGTCAGAGGAAGAAAAAGGCGAATGACCGAACCATGCGCATGGAAGGAAGCCGAGGTGCGCTTCCCGCGAGTGCCCGGAGGCCCCAGCAAACAAGGCCCCATTGTCATTAAAAGCCAGCTGGGGCACTACATCACCTCCCGCACTCTTGCTGACAACGGCGCTTCGTCGACAGTGATGTACAGGCAGTTCTTTGACAAGCTGGATGATGAAGACAAAGAACGCTTGGAAACGGTCTACGCTTCAATGGAAGGGTTTGACGGCAGCACGAAAACCCCGCTGGGTATCCTATCTTTCCCCGTCACTCTTACCGATGGGAATTATTCACGCACGGAAGACGTGGATTTTGTCGTGATGAAAGAGCCACACCACATGTACGACATCCTATTCGGAAGAGACGGGATGGCAAGATTCAACGCCGTGGTATCTTCAGTCCACGGCATGATGGGATGGCCAACAGCGGAGGGAGTAGCGATGATCACTGGCATTCCCCAGGTATGTATCGCATCTGTCTCATCTAAACCCAAACCAAAGATGGCTAAACCAACCATCACCGAGCCGGAAAAATGGGCCTTCAATGGCAAGTACCCGGACCAAGCCGTTACCATTGGACCAACAATCGTTGATCCCACCCGCACCTTACTCAAGCGCTTACTGCAAAAAAAACGCTGACATTTTCGCATGGGCACCAGCTGACATGACTGGTGTACCACGAAGTAAGGCGGAGCATAAGCTCAAGTGCGATCCGGCTGTTACGCCAATCGTACAAAAGCGTAGATTAATGGGGCCTGAACAAACTAACGCGTGTAGAACCCAAGTCAAGGAACTCCTTGACGCAGGCATCTTGCGCGTTAGTAGATATCAAACATGGGTTGCAAATCCCGTAATGGTACCGAAGAATGACAAACAATGGCGCATGTGCATAGATTTCAAAGATTTGAATAAAGCATGCCCCAAAGATTGTTATCCGTTACCAGAAATAGATCTTAAGGTGGATTCGTTGGCACCATTCCGCCTTAAATGCTTCTTGGATGCGTATAAGGGGTACCATCAAATCCACATGGCCATTGATGACCAGGACAAAACCGCTTTTCGGACGCCCGACGGTACATTTTGTTATAAAATGATGCCATTCGGACTTAAGAACGCGGGGTCCACGTACCAACGACTAATGGACAAAGAGTTTCATGCCCAAATTGGAAGAAACTTGGAAGTCTATATGGATGATTTGGTCATCAAGAGCCCCGAGCCAGGAGCGATGTTGAAAGACATTGAAGAAACTTTCAACACGCTCAGAAGGATAAACATGAAGCTCAACCCGAGCAAGTGTTCATTTGGAGTGGAAGAAGGGAAGTTCTTGGGAGTCATTGTTACTAAAGATGGCTTCAGAGCGAACCCTGAAAAGGTCGAAGCCATTGTTAAAATGGAATCACCTACCACCATAAAACAGGCTCAGACACTGAATGGACGACTAGTCGCGCTTAATCGCTTTTTGTCAAACCATGCGGATAAGTCGTTCCCTTTCGTCTCAACATTGAGAAACTGTTTAAAGAAAACGCACTTCCGCTGGACGCCAGAAGCGGAAGCAGCTTTTCAGGAGATTCGGTCACGCCTGATCGAACTCCAAACACTTACAGCACCACAAGCGGGAGAGGAGTTAATCCTATACCTTTCCGCAACAGATAGAGCAACCGGTGCAGTCCTGCTAGTAGAACGAGAAGGCATCCAGATGCCAATCTATTATGTTAGCCGCGTACTCACAGACGTAGAAACCCGGTACTCTACCCTAGAAAAATTAGTCTTAGCACTTATACACGCTTCACGCAGGTTAAGACGATATTTCCAGGGCCACCCAATCACTATTCTCACCAACTTCAAACTCGCAAACGTGCTAGGCAAACCCGAATTGTCGGGACGACTAGCCAAATGGGCAATCGAGTTGGGGGAATATGCAATTAAGTACAGACCACGACCAGCTATAAAAGGCCAGGTCCTGGCCGACTTTATTGCAGAAGTGCCCGCATCACGGGAGAAAGAATGCCAGGGGGAGGCTCAACCTTCCCCGGCACAGGATGTCACTGATGTCTGGCGACTCTACACTGACGGAGCAGCCAACAGTGAAGGTTCAGGCGCGGGGTTAAAATTAACCAACCCAACAGGCCAAGAATATACTTACGCTATTCGACTGGATTTTCCAAGTACGAATAACGAAGCTGAGTATGAAGCATTCTTGGCCGGGTTGAGAATTGCGCGTAAAATGGGAGTGAAAAACTTGGAAGCCCACGTGGATTCCATGCTAGTAGCCAACCAAATAAATGGGACGTACACGGCCGTGAACGACACAATGGCCCTGTACCTCACGCAAGCAAAAACCCTTATGCGCGATTTTAACGACTGTAAGGTCATACACGTCAAGCGAAGCGAAAACAAATCTGCGGATGCGTTAAGCAAGCTTGCATCACTAGCCTTCACTCACTTGGGAAAAGACATCCGCATCGAACTCCTCGAGGCACCATCAGTCCCGCACAAGGAAATTTGTGTCATCCAACTCGGTACAGAAACGTGGATGACACCAATAATAAATTACCTTGCTGCGGGTATATTACCAGAATCAAAGGCACAGGCAAGGAAACTACGCTGTAAGGCACTAAACTATCAACTCATCAATGACATTCTTTACAGGCGTAACTTTCTTGGCCCACTCCTAAGATGCGTAAACAACCAAGATGCTGATTATCTCCTGAGGGAGGTACATGAAGGCATCTGTGGAGTACACGCAGGTCCACGCGCCGCTGTAGCCAAGCTAAACAACGCTGGATACTACTGGCCGGGGATGCATACGGATGCGCTAGCATACATCAGAAAATGTAGGTCTTGCCAACTATACGCACCCAACACGCATCGCCCGAAAAATGAACTTGTTCCAGTCACTTCTTCATGGCCATTCCAAAAATGGGCCATCGATGTGACAGGCCCATTTCCTACAGCAGCAGGGAACGTCCAATTCCTAGTGGTAGCCATAGACTACTTCACCAAGTGGATAGAGGCAAAACCCTTAGCCCAAACAACCGCAAAGCATATCAAAAAATTTATTTGGGAATTCATTATTTGTCGTTTTGGACTTCCACAGAATTTGGTGAGCGATAACGGTACCAACTTTGCTGACAGGAACCTACAGAAATGGCTGGAAGAACTTCAAATCACCCACACCTTTACCTCAGTGGCGCACCCGCAGGGTAATGGTGAGGTGGAAAGAGCAAACAGAAGCATCGTCGATGGCATAAAGAAAAGACTCTTGGAGCATAGATCCGGTTGGGTGGACGAAGTTCCACACGTCCTATGGGCAAACAGAACGCTGAAAAAGGCGAGCACGGGCGAAACCCCGTTCAGCCTCACCTATGGCACTGAAGCCATGGTCCCAGTCGAAATCGGTCTACCCTCACCAAGAGTCATAACTCAACCAGAGGACAATGATGCGGAAAGACGGTTAGATCTTATGCTAACCGAAGAACGCAGAGACTTAGCCGCAGTGCGTGAAGAGAATTACAAGCGACAAATGCAAAAGTACTACAACACGCGGGTAAAACTCTGCAACTTCAACATAGGAGACTACATACTGCGTAACAACGAGGCTTCAAACCAACAGCGCCCAGGAAAGCTGGCCCCGGTCTGGGAAGGGCCATACGTTATCAAAGAAGTCCTGGGAAAGGGCGCATACCGGCTCGAAAGGCTCGATGGCACTCCCATCCCAAGAACATGGAATGGAGCTCAATTACGCAAATGTTACATGTAGATCAATTCCAAATTTGTAAAGAAAAGGCCTAGAGCCACTTCTAATGGAAATGATTCTCCTTTCAAATTGTGTTGATAGCTTTACCTTTATACTTATGAACTCACTGATATGCCGGTTTTCACCGCATAAGCGAGAAGTAAGTCGTTACGTGTGGAAGGCGGCAAAACCCGCATAAACACAAAACGGAAATATTCAAAAAATAAAAACATAAGGTAAACCTAAACGCAGGTTAGATATGGGTAAAGTTTTGCCATCCTACTAAGTGCAAGTGACGGGTCTACCCGCACAATCACGAAAGAGGAAGCAAAACTTCACACCTATTATCAACCACGTTCAAAGGTTAACTTATCCTCAAAGGAGGACAACCTACACGCAGGTCAGATATGGGTAAAGTTTTGCCATCCTACTAAGTGCAAGTGACGGTTCTACCCGCACAATCACGAAAGAGGAAGCAAAACTTCACACCTATTATCAACCACGTTCAAAGGTTAACTTATCCTCAAAGGAGGACAAGCTACACGCAGGTCAGATATGGGTAAAGTTTTGCCATCCTACTAAGTGCAAGTGACGGTTCTACCCGCACAATCACGAAAGAGGAAGCAAAACTTCACACCTATTATCAACCACGTTCACAGGTTAACTTATTCTAAACACTTGGAAAATTGCTAATCTAAACTAAGTATGCAAGTCATAAGTTTATAAAGCAAGGAACCCAAAGAAAGAAATAACAATCTTATACGCAAAAAGATTTATATTTCACAATGATATATTACAAAGAATGGCCGGGTAACTACCCGCCTAAAAGAATAAATCTATACAAGCTATCTATACAAAGCTATCCTAAGCAGTGGGAAGGGATCTCCAAGATCAAGCTTCAGGGCCGCTTCCACTTGGACCCGCCCCGTCTGAGGAACGTGGGGGTTCGAGGAAAGCTTTGAGGACAGCTAACCCATCATCAGCAGCAGCTATCTCGTCCACCTTCTCCAACACTGGATGCGGGAAGGCGGCGTATTGGTTCACTGCTTGGTCATAAGCAGCTTCTGTATTCACATTAAATAAAGGGAAGTTGGAGGGCGGGAAGCCTCTCTCAACGAACCCTAGACCAAGCAGGAAGCCGGCCTTCTCCCCATCTTCGTGAGAAGCGTTGAGAGCTGCGCTCATTGCATCGTCGTATGAGGTCTCTGAGAAGACCCGACGCACAACCTACAAAGAAAAATACACAAGTCAGAATCTTTATAAAGAGATGCGTAAAGACAGCTAAAAGTTACCTGAGGCAACGCTTCTCGAAGAAGCCATTGGAGGGTAGCTTGACTTTCTTTGCAGGCGCGTTCGGCTTCGCTCTTGTTAGGATTGGCAAGTAGCACTTCCTTTGCAGCAGCCTCTTCGACACCTTTAAGCTTCCGCTCGGCGTGGTCAAGTACCCCCCTCTGGTCCAGGATTTCCTGGAGTTTTTTGGCATCCTCCATGGCCAAGGCATCATGAGCACGTTGAAGAGCCTCTAATTTGGCCTTGAGCTCCTCGTTCTCCACGTTGAAGGGCTCAACAACGGCTTCAGCCTTGGTGGCCCTCTCGGTTGCGTTCCTCGCAGTCTCCTTGGCCACCCGAAGCTGTTCATTGATAGCTTGGGCAGCCTTGGAGCGGGCCTCGAGTCGCGCTTGAACCTCAACCTCGAGGGCCTTGAAGGCCTTCTCCTTCTCCGCAGCAACTGCGGTCAACTTTTGGTTCTCCTCCCGGAGAGCCCGCGCTTGAGATACTTCGTTGGCGCGAGCTGCTCTTAACTTGTCGTTTTCACGACAGAGCAGCTCGACGCGGGGCTGCATCCGGGCTTGGAGAACCCGAAGCTCATTGCTCAGCCTACCCTCCTGGTAGCTGGCCATGGCTTCCCCCAACGCACCATGAGGAGCAGCGTGACGAGCCCAGTCCACGCACTCCACAGGGGTGCGAAGGGTTGTTCCTCGGCGTATGTTCCATCGTGGAACATACACTTCATTGGAATCTGAGACTGCAAAAGAAACAAAAGCAGTTAGGAAAAGATGATATATAAAAAAAAAATAATAATAATAATAAAATAATAAGGGCCAAAAGAACCCTACGCACCTGTAGGGTCAAGGACAGGCCGATAGCCGCCAAACCCATCACCTGAACCTAAAGGAAACCCGTCCAAAAGGTCAGGCAGATGGGAAGGTGACAAAGATTGGCGGGAGGCCCCGCGCGTACCTGATGGTCCGGCCATCGGTGCCGGTGG
Source organism: Bidens hawaiensis (assembly GCF_021521415.1). Taxonomy (NCBI): domain Eukaryota; kingdom Viridiplantae; phylum Streptophyta; class Magnoliopsida; order Asterales; family Asteraceae; genus Bidens; species Bidens hawaiensis. Next base: position 22,615 of record NW_027504046.1, on the reverse strand, counting down.
CGCTGGCATGGTGGCAGTTGCCGTGGTCGCCGCGGTGGTCTCCGCTTCAGAAGCAGCAGCAGTAACCGCCGGCTCTGTGAAAGATGCTGTAAAAATAGCACTCACGGCCGGCGGTGACGTCATCTCGGCTGGAACAGCCTGCTCAGGAGCAGCTGAACCAGCGGATGCAGACATTGGTACCTGGGTCGACGCCTCAGGTAGGCTGACCAAGCCTACCGTCATTGGCGGAGTAGTCTGCGCTCCACCCTGGAATGCGTCAACATCCACGCCTGCATAAAAAAGGTGTTAGACATTACGAAGAGATATCTACAACAGAAGTAATGGTACTTACGGGTTTTCTTGAGCCTGAACGTACGGACAGGCGGGGAAGAGCCCGATGGAGCCGGCCTCTTGGTACCGGTCACCGTCGTCGTCGCTGCCTCTCCGGAGGAAACAGCTGTAACCTCCGGAGCAGTGGTCTTCTCACCACCGGGATTCCCCGCCACCTCTTCTCTATCTGACTCGGAGTCAGATAGAATCACCGGACCGGCTGTGGAGGCCTTCTCCTTCCCCTTCCCGCCGGCAGCCTTCTTCCGCACCAGCGGAGGACAATCTGAGGTTTCCTCAGAGGAAGACAGATCAAGAACTCCAACAGGTACAGCATTAAGGAATGAAGGATGGAAGATCGCCTTACCTGGCCGGCGGTGGCTCAGGATCTCGTGGCCCAGCGGATAGACCTCCACAAACCGATCCGCTGTTTGTTGAAGGATGGGCAACTCGCCCTCATCTAAGGCACGAGTACCCATCCGCGCGGGACCATCAGCCTCCCGCGGGTGCAGGAGCGACCCCAAATCGTTCCCCTCTGAAAGAAAAGAAACAAGTTAGAAGAAATTATAAATCATACAAAAAGAAGTGGAGCATACCGTAGGGAAGAAAGTTCGAACCGTATTCGAGGACGATTGGGACTTTCTGCGCGTCAGCCTCCTTCCATACCCGGCTCATCCCCACCATCACCATCCCGGACTCCGGAAACCGGAAAACCGGAGACTGGATCCGGGATATCTTCGAAAACCATTCCGCCTCTTGGTAGTTGACGGCGTGAAGGCTCGGAATGGCTTGGCCATTTTTAAATTTCATGGCAAGGGGGACGGCGCGGGCAGAGATGTAGAAGAACTCCCTCTTCCACGCGCGAAGGCTGCGCTCGGTCGCGCATATCTTCAGACCCCGAATCCGGGTCGTCAGGGTGTACCATCCCTGGATGCACCTCCAAGTGTAGAAGGTCATCAGGCGGTCCACATGGGGCTCGAAGCCCAAAATCCGGCACACCCACTCGAAGTGGCGAATCTTGGCGATCGCCATGGGGTGCAACTCGGTCAGATGGACACCGTGCCTCTCAAGGACACGGTAAACGAACTTTGTCAATGGGAATCTAAGATTCCCATAGATAAAGAACGCAGCATAGACCCCGATCTTGCCTCGGGGGGCATCGTACACGGTCTGGTGAGATTCAGGAAACTCAGGCTCGAGATGATCGAGCATGAACTTCCTGACAATATACCGGTATTGATCACCGGGCAGAGCACACTGGCACTCGCCAGCAGTACTCCGGTCGTCACCAACAGCCTCAGCATCATGAGACATCTTGCAGAAAGAACGATTTCGGGAAAATGCTTGCCTGAGAGGGAAAGTATTTGCCAGAAATCGCTAAGAAGAAGAAGAGTGAAAAAGTGTGAATTACAAAGAGTCCTCCCCCCTTTATATAGTAATCGCAATTAATGCGGTGAATTTAATGCGGAGGAGAGAGAAATCGAAGGTGCAACGAAACTATGACATGTGGCAAAAGCAAGCTGGAAACAGCTATTGACAGGACGTGTGCCAGTAATTTCGCGGCCACGCGCCCGAAAAATCGCGCCCACGCGCCTGAGAAAGCGTCTGGAATGACCATATAATGTCACGTCACCATAACTTCCTGCACGTCCTGACACAGTCAGAAGAAACTGTCGCACGACGTTTCAGAGGTTTGGACTGTTCCTATCTCTCCACCAACCTTTCGAATTTCAAAAATTCATAATTCAAAAAGATTCAAAATTAAGCGGGAAAATACCCCTTAAACTTGGCAACCAAGTAACCGTAAGACGGATGCGGGTAGAGTGCTAAGGTAAAGCCCTTCACATACTCAGCACCCGCAGGGAATTGACGCCAGAAATGCCTTGGAAGTAAAATAACCGTAAGACGAGTGCGGGTACAGTGTTAAGGCAAAACCCTTCACATACCTAGCGCTCCGCAGGGAATTGAAACCAAGAAGGATCTTCCAGGCAATGCTTGCGGAAACGGGAATAACAGCCCCGCATAGCGGGACCGTAGACAACTACATTGTTCGAAACTCCAAGATGGAACTGGTAGTTATAACATAATTGATCACTATGTTCAAAACTACCAAAACCTCATGGAGAATCTACACAAGTAGGAGTCAACGCTCCTGATTTGCGAGGAGGTTACAGACCTACCCGCATCATACCCAAGGATCAAGCAGGAAACTCGGAAATTTCTGCAAGTGACACTAGGACTTCCGCGGGAAGAATCCCCGTGGAAAACCTTAAAACAACCCTTTTCAAAACCCTTTGCTTTAGTCCAAAAGTTCACCTCACCTTATTAAACACTCATGAGAAGAACATTGGACTGGGGGGACTTGAAGAGGTAGGTCCCAGCAGAGCCTAGTTGGACCCGCAAGACTCACCTTGAACAGGGACGTCTGCGCAGCGACCAACTGCTCCCGCAGGACCCACCATGCTCAGAGAACCTTACGCGCAGTATGCAAACTGTACACGCAGGGAAAGCCTACCAATGGTGAAGTACCCCGCCTGTTCCCGCAGTTGCGGATACAAGCCATCAGGGAAGGCTACCAGCAGAAAGCAGGGCTACACGCACAAGGCACTAGCTAATTCAGTTGTCACCTGAAGGAATGAGCAAAGCCGGGATCAGTCCCGCACAAAGGCGGGAGGGGGAATACTCCCGCCCAAATAAGCCAGTCCGTATAATGAAGGATCTTTTACTGTACCTGACGGGGTATGGGCAAAAGATCTGATCAGAAATACGACGGCTCACTGATACAGTATGGCGAGCAGCATGCTCCTGTACTGCTACTATTAGCCGCTGCCTACTCACCAACCCTTACTGTGGGACGTGCGTAGCCGACAGTTGGTGGAACAGTGTTACTGTTGGCTGTAACCTACTCACCAACCAGCATGGCCAGCGTAAGGTTCACAGTTGGTGGGACGTGCATAATCTACAGTTGGTGGAATAGTGCAGCCGACTTTGTTACTGTTGGCCGTAACCTATCCACCAACCAGTATGGCCTATGCATAATCCACTGTTGGTAGAACATGAATACTATTCAAGCCGGCCATACCTTCTAGAAACCTACCTTCGGCTATAAATACCCCAATGGTATGATCATCTCATCTTATCTTGTATCTGATATCTTATCTGATATTTATTCTAGCAATCTCTTAATATACACTTATATTCAAGAGCAATCTAGTCTGATTCTCACGCCGGAGGGTGGTCACAAGGAGGAACCCCCCCCTTCTCAGTGACGAGCTTACGGTGTTTGTTTTGCAGGTCACTTAAAGAGCAGTCTTCTTTGCTGGACCTCAATCGTGGGAAACATTACCTAACCCTCAGATTATCCATAATCTGCCCAGGGTCACCTAGTGTTTCTTCACAAGTAAATTGAACTTATTATATATAGATAATCTAGCTCATAAAATTAAGATTTTTTGATGTTAGATTTCTATATATGTACCTTAACTTGAAGAGGTGTTAAGTATCCGAGTAAAGCTCCCAATGGAACACCGATCAAGTAAAAGCAAACGAGGTTAACGATTGCTACAGTTGTCTGCATACCAGCTCCAATTGCCACCCCTTGTCACGATGTATATTTTTTCAGACACAAATATTCAAAAAGGAGAAAGCCAGAAGATCTGTCACGTGTAAATCTTTACTCCATGTACACAAGGGGATTTTTAACTGATAGCTATAAAAATCAACATGATGCAAACTACATGGCACGTGCTCATCAGTTTGGACTCTTTTATTGCTAATTAAATGTTGACTATTATGATATTAGGTTAATGTATAACTGACAAAACAGGTGGTGTGGTGGGTCGAATTGGGTGGGATGACGGGTTAGGATGGGCGTTTAGAGAAAACTATTAATTTCGTTCGAGTTTGAAAGAGTTTTGACAAAAATAGATAGGGTTGGAATAAACAGCTTATGAAATGTCTAATTTGGGTTGGAACTGGTTTAATAAAATTGCCGGGTATCATATAAATTTTATTCGGGATAATGCTACTGATCAAGAAGAGAATATTGAAAAAAATGATCAAAGGAGAAAAATCAACGTATTTAAACTAGGGGATAAAGTAGGAAATTAATTAATGTTGTGTAGAGCTATAGTGTAATCCTTAGTCTAGTTTTTAGATGACTAGGTGATCATATTTTGTAAGTGGTTTTCTCACTTTCTGGTTTATAATTTTTAAAAGATTAATGACATGTGCGGTTACCTGCAATGCATGCCCAATCTCAATACCATTGAATTTCCAACAAATGGTATATGTAAGACCATCTGTAGTCACCTCGTTATCGAGGCGTTTTGGTTGATAACGTCGGGGGCACAACCCCCCTCTCCCCGGCGTTTTGGATTGTTTTTATTTTTGGGCGTTTTACACAAAACGCTGCAAAATGGCTCCAATCTCAAAAAATGTAGTCGTTGGGCTTGGGTTACCGTTGGGAGCCGTTGGGTTTAAAAAAAAAATTTTTATTAACTAAATCTATACTATAAAAACAAACAAAACCTTATTTTTTTAACACATTCCTTTCTCCCACTTCTCTACCAAATATATTTTTACACAAATATTTCTACTACAATACTACCAAAATGTTTCTGAATAACAACCAAAATATTTTCGGTTTCGGTCAATTTTCCCGTCAAGGCAACGCAAGCAACCAAAATCCACAACCGAACCCATCTACCGCCCCGATGCCAACCATCCCCGTCCCTCAATCCCCGTATATGTTCGAAGCGCATATGACCGCGTACATGGAATTTCTAGGAACCCCTTTACCAAATACGGTGCTCGGTTTCCAAAACCCAACCACAAACATTTTTGCCGGTTCGGGTTCCCAATCCGACGACGAGTTCGTGTCGGAGACACAACCCGTCCCGGAGACCATCAGCGGTTCGAGCCAACGCGGACGTCCGACGAAACACGCAAAGAAGCCCGCCGACGAAGCTCGGGCTAAAAAGACGGTGATACCGTGGAGTATCGGCGAGTGCGTACTGTGTGCTCGTGCTTGGTGCGCGATATCGGAAGATGCCAAGTGCGGTAGGTTTTTAAAATACATATATATTTTTTTAAATTTTTTAGAACAGACATTGAACTTGTAATGTTTTTATTTGTTATAGCGAACTATCAAAAAACGGGGGTATTTTGGCGCAAAATTAAAGAGTTGTTCGAAGAACCTGGCGGGGACTCGTGTCGAGAAAAAGATTTCTTACAGTCGAAATGGAACGTCATAAACGCCAAATGCATGGGTTTCCATACGGTTTACACTCGGATGTATCGGACGAGGAGTAGCGGTGTCTCGGACGCGAAAGTCATGGAAAACGCATTGACAGAGTATCAAGTATCAACATAAGGTCACGGGGGCCTTCAATTACTTTGGCATTTGGAATGATTACTTGAGGTTTCACCCAAAATGGGGCGGGGTTATGGATGCCAACGCCGAATGTGGTCTGCGTAAAAAAAGTCTAAAACATCGTCTTCGGTTGATCCAAACACGCCTCGTTCCGACGCTCGAAACTTCAACCTAAGCGATAATGAAGCCGGGAATCCTTTTGCGGATATTACCGAGATGACTCGACCGGGGGTAGAAGAAGCAAGGGAAATGGGAAAGGGCCACGTCGTCGTCGACAACGGGTTCGAATGTCGAAATGGAAAGTCATTTTAAAGAAATGAACATTCGACTCAAAGATATACAAGAACTTGGAGTTAAACGTCTTCAAGTAAATTTGGACGCCGTCGAAGTACTTAAAAGGAATGAATTAGACAACGACATCGAGGTTCTAACAAATGAGTTATCCAAAAAATGACCCGATAGTCCAATCTCTAAAAGCAATTCGACAAAATAAAATTTTTGAAAAATACAACATGTAGTCTTATTAATTTAGTTTTTATTGTATTTTTTAATTTAATGTATTTTTTTATTTTAATTTAGTTTTTATTTGTGAGTTTAATGTATTTTTTTTAATGTTAATGTAGTTTTTTAATTTTATATCTATAATCTAAATGAATTATTTATTTTAAAAAAACAAAAACAATTAATGGTGATTGGGCGCCACGTGCTGCATAATGCATGGGGTGAGGCTTTATGACTACACGCTGTTTTGTATATAATCATAACTCTGACTGTGCGCCACGTGGCGCATAATGTCTGGAAATGAGGCTTTATGAATACTCATGGTGACATGGTCTAACACCCTTAAAATTCATGCTATTTTTTCCTGATTTAAACCAATTAAAAAAGGATATTGGTTTTTAATACTCCCAACTTTCCCTCATTGTTAGATAACACTGCCAACTTTTGATTTGTCGCCTACCACTTCCAACTTTCACCATATTTTCTTATACCACTCCACGTATAAAGGAACACTAACCTCGTTAATGTTTTGGACTAAAAATGTCATTCAAATTAATTGGGTGGGTAAAACAAAAATTTTATATTTAACACACATAAGCTACTAGAGAGAGAAAGAGATTGTCAATCAAAGAAAGAGAAAGTCGATGAGAGGGTGAAACATGGTTTGCCATGTTTTCCGGTGAAGATCTGGCCTGGCTTCCCTGTTCTTCGACGAACTCCCAATACAACGACAAGACGAGGACGGTGGTAATTGTACAACCTCAACAACCTCCATTTCCGGTGACCTAGTTTTTCCGGAGCCCTCGTTTTTTTCGGCGAAATTGAGTTTTCTGGCTATCTCGTCTTTCAGAAAATGGAGATGGTTCAGAGGTGTAAAAAGGTGATGGAGATCATGAAGATTTTGCACTGGTGGAGATATGATGAAGATGGTGTTCGCCGGAAACCTGCAACTCGTTTTTGCGGCACACAGGCGATCCCAGAAGGTGGCTGGGTGAGACATTGGTGGTGGTGGGGGGTGGGGGTTGCGGTTTTGCGTCGGTGGGCGGTGAAATGATGGATATGGTGTTCGTCAGAAACCTGCAACTCGTTTTCCGGCAAGTAAAGGATTACTTCGAATCGATATGTTGTAGATGGGTTCGTGTTGAACCAGAGGTGTAGTGGTGGTGGTAATAGATGAAGATGGAGTGGTGATGCTTGATTTAGGGTTGGTTGGAGGCAAATTTGATACATGTTAAACAATTTAATTTTCTTTTTCACCCCCTTAACTAATTTGAATGACATTTTTAGTCCAAAACAACAACGATGTTAGTGTTCATTTAGACGGGAGTGGTACAGAAAAATAGGGTGAAAGTTGGGAGTGGTGGGTGACAAATCGAAAGTTAAGAGCGTTATCTATCAATAAGGGAAAGTTAAGAGTATTAACAACTAATATCCCATTAAAAAATAACACACATGTGTGTGTGTGAGAGAGAGAGATTGCTCGCTAACAATTTGTATTTGTGTGCCCATGTACTTACGTGCCATAATCATAGATTCATAGGTGACATATTAATCCATATAATTAGGGCCGTTCAAACCGCTGGTCGCTCGAACTCGCTTGCTGTTCGTTTGAAAATTGCTCAGAAACTGCTCGCTCGTTTTTCGCTCGATTGAAAACGAGCCACTCTGCTCGGTTCGATTTGTAAACGAGCCAAACAACGAGAAAAGGCCTGCTCGGTTCGGTTTGGCTCGAATATTTTAATTTGTTTTATATATAATTATATATAAAAAAATATATATAAATATATAAACAAAACACATAAATATAAGCTTAAAATTATTTTTACCCTTTAAAATTTTTCATATTTTGTCAATTTTTTTGTTTTATTTGTTCGATTCAAGTTTTTAGAATATCAGAAGTTTGTTTACATTATCATTATATCTCACTTTAAACTTATTTTTAATAAAAAATTACAATTATTACACGTTTGTCTAAAACTACTAATTTATTTATAAAATATATTATTTACAACCTTCAAATTTGTTTATTATTGAAAATTTTAAAGTGAAAAAGAAATAAATAATGTTCGAAATCGCTCGATGTTCGATCGAAAAATGCTCGACTCGATTTTGGCTCGTTTCGGTTTTTGCTCGGTTCGAATTTCAGCTGTTCGGTTCGGTTCGGTTGGAAACGAGCCAAGCAACGAGCAAGCCTTCGCTCAGTTCGGCTCGGCTCGGCTCGGCTCGGCTCGGCTCGTGAACAGCCCTACATATAATTCAATGGGCTTGATATGATCCTGGCCCGATAATATGAGGCCACAAAGATCATGACTTATGGTCACCCTTCAAACTAAGACATCTATGGACCAACCAACTTATTCGTATGTGTATATTCACACACGTTTAAGTTTGGATATACAATGTGATAAATGACCAAGTAACATAATAATCATATTATTGTAAAACTTAATGCAATATTAATTTAAAGGACCTGAATGATTAATGTGAAAAATATAAGGATGGTTTGGTTTTAGTCTCATGGGATAAACTTGGAGTAGTTAAATTAATTTTTATCGTTATCTTTCATTTGAAGTTAAAATTATGTTTTGTTTATTTTAGTTGGAATCAAATAATTATTTTGAGTTTGAGTATGACGCACTTTGTAAGACTTATATAAGCTCATTAGTGTTCTTTTGTTTTAGTATGTATTTTGTTCTTGTTTCTTTTTAATAAAAAAAGTAGTATAAGCTTTATGTAATATCGTCTTTGGTGTTCTTAAATAATTTGCCTAAGTTTTAACGGTTATTATAATTGGGCCCTTTTAGTGGTGACTGGTGAGTAACTGTAAACCCACACTAAATCTTAGATTCGACCCAATATGTGATTTATTAAAGAAAGCCCAATTCAAGAAACACTTTGTGGCTTAAAATACATAGACGCTGGTATAGACGAACAGAGCGAAGGCTTGCTTATTGCTTGACTCGTTTATAACTGAACCAAACAGATGATATTGGAACCGAACAAAAATTGAAACGAGCCAAAATCAATCGAGCATTTTTCATTCAAACATCGAGCGATTTTCGAGCATTATTTGTTTCTTTTTTACTTTAAAAGTTACAATAAGAAACAAGTTTTGAAGGTTGTAAATAATATATTTTGTAAACAAATTAGTAGTTTCTTGACACACGTGCAATAAGTTGTAAATTTTTATGAAAAGAAGTTTGAAGTGATGTATAATGAACATGTAAATAAATTTCTACTATTTTAAAAACTTGAAGCGAACAAATGAAACTATAAAATTGACGGAATATGAAAATTTTTAAAAATTTAAAAAACTGTAAACTTATATTTTTGTAGGTTGTCTATGTATTTATATATTATTTCATATATAATTATATATAAAATAAATTAAAAATATTCGAGCGGAACCGAACCGAGTAGACCTTTGCTCGTTTACAAACCCGATCGAGCAGAGCAGCTCGTTTACAATCGAGCAAAAAATGAGCGACCATTTTTCAAGCAACTTTCAAGCGAAGAACAAGAGAGTTCGAGCGGCGAGCGATTTAGACGGCCCTATATAGAGTAGACACTAGACTTAACTAGTTCAAACTATTTAAAACTCACTTATGATTATGTGTTCACAAGCCCAATATGCTTGGTATAGGCACATGACCCAATTGTAACTCTGGCCCACAACCCAATGGACTTTGCAACCCGATTATCACATTTGCTATACTTAGTTGTCCTACCTTGAGGTGTTAAAAAAACCCGTATCCGAACCTGACCCGAAAAATACCCGGAGCCGGTTTTTTTACCCGGTATTCTATCCTCGAAACCGGAACCGTCCCTACCCGTAGGGTATGGATAGGGTATGCATTTTGAGCTCAATACCCGTACCCGATTTATACCCATAAATATCCGGACCTGGTCATACCCTATACCCGATACCCGGTTATACCCTATACCAATTTTCTAATACCAGAAATAATACATGAGTTTTTATAGTATATTTTTATGTTTACTTCACAACTTTTATGTTTAAGTTTTTGTAAAATGCATATTACTAAGTAAATAATTTGTAATTAAGTGAATTTATGGTTTTTGTAATATAGTTTAATTATTTTTATAAATTACAAAGCAAATTTAAATTTTAAACAAATTAATAAATGTATAAAAAAATTACAAATTCAAAACCGGATATTAATACCCGGTCGTACCCGGTTCCAATACCCGAACCCGATCATACCTACCCGGGTACATAGGCTTGAGTTTTTCTCCTCAATCCCCCACCCGATTTCTCTAAATACCCGGTTTTTTAATACCCGATCATACCCAAAACCGGTTCCATACCCAAACCCGGGTATTAGAAAAAACACGATTTGTGCATCTCTAGACTCCTACCTAAGTTAAATATTTATTGGATTAGTTTTCAAATCCTAATCCATAGAGTATACCCCTCATTAGGATCATGTACATATGCTACCTAAACCACATTAATAATAATTAACTATATATTTGAGCTAAAACATTTAAACAGTTATATCCCCAAATCGTTGTTAATTTGTCAACGATCCATTAGTATTTTGTCCCTTACTGTAAAAACATCTGTGTGATTGTTTCAAGTTGACTAAATGTTGCATATTCTACAATGAATTTTGACTTTACTGGTTTGTTTTTGACTTGTTAATCATCGGTTATTGTAGCTAGCGAACATGTGGGTTGTTGTCAAAACATGGAAAGGCTTACCTGAGAGTACCGGATAAATTCCGTTCAATAAAATCGAAAGGGAGAGAAGCAAAGAAAGATCTGATACTGCATCTGCAACTCTTTCGTCACTCGTAAACAAGTATGCAATGTTTTTCCGGAAAACCAAACAGAGAACAAAGAAGAATGCGCCTATCACGGTTGAAATCCCCATCACCAGTATTATAGAAAATTTCACTGCTTTCGGGTTTCCTCGCCCTAACTCATTCGCCACGCGGACACTTTATACATGTTAAAGTTACAATATAGGGAATATCAGTCAAATATACAAAAACATAAATCAGAGTTTACTATATATTTTAGTACATGACATGTAGTATGCGTCAATTTTGCAACATAATTGTTTGATAACTAACCATGAGGCAGCGAAGAAGCCTAGGCTAATCATGAACTCCCATGAGTTAATGTTCAAGCTGTAAAATAATTGCAAAAAAGTGAGTTTATATGTTTCTTCTGTATAAAATGACACGTAAGGAAGAAATAAGAACATATATGTGTCGATACCAAATGGAGAAGGCGGATATTGCGACCTCAGCATTTGGCATGTATCCAGCAAGCAAAACCAAAACGGCATAGTACCATAACTGCAAGCTACACATAATGACGGTTAGAGTGCATTTTACTTTATGTCCGAAAAAGTAAGCAACAAACTTGTAGTCATTTATTAGCTATATATTGACGATCACAAAAACTTACCAGAGCATCGCACCGCAAGATATTGAAAGCTTCACAAGAGGCTTCAGATCCTTAAAAGCAGCAATTGTGAATCCTTTCCAAGAATCAGGGCACCATCCTCCAAAAATGTATACCAGTTCTCCGATTACAAGGAACCATGAAGACACCGAGAGTGCAATCATGGCACCCGAGACCCCCAAATTCAACTTATACACATAAAGCAATGACAAAAGTATATGGATGATGAACTGAAAAACCGAAAGCCATGCAATAATCATGTTCTTTAACTGTGCTTGTAGGTACATTTGTATAGTGAGGCTAAAAACATAGTTATAGACATAAGGGATGAACCATAAAGATATGAATCCACCACTTTCCGCTATCGATTCTTCCTCACCAAAGAGTTTAAAGATTTGGGTACCAAAGATCAAGATTGGGAGCAAGATGGTCAAAGTAATGAAGTCAACGATCCATGATCGTTGTAAGTGAATGGCCATCATGTGGTGTTGGCCGGCTCCAAATGATTGTCCACAAAGGGTTTCGGTTGCACTAGACATCCCTAACTGTTGATATAATCAAAACATAAGGTAAATGATAATTACGTTACATTGACTTCATATATATGGACTTAATTTGCTACTAATATTATGGAGGACAGAGTATGGTCATGAAGTTACAAGTATTCCGTTGATAAATCGGACGCTAAGTGTTTGAACAAGTGCATAGCCAGCGAGATCTATGCCGCTGACATGGCCAATACATGACTGGGTGACAAGGATAGTTCCAAATGAAGAAACTCTTGATATGATGCAAGGCAATGCGACCCTCCAAATCTGTTGTGATTCGTGCCATATCCTTTGTTGCAGGGGACCTTGCTCTTCTTCTTCATGTCGAAGAAGATTTGTCTCTGTCTCATCATCCATCCTGGAAACGATAATGCACACACTAAGGCTTTTTAACAACCCAAATTACCATGACCAATGTGGATCGGAAAATGTCTCAGGCTGGCTTTTATCGAGCTACATGAAGTTAGTTCGCTGTAGTCGAGCTTATATTGAGTACGAGCTCGAGCATACAAATGAGTCTGAATTAAGCTCGAGCATACAAATGAGTCCGAATCAAGCTCGCACTTATTTGGAGTTGGTGTGAGATTTTATTGAGTCTTAGAGCATTCTCATCTCATCCATCATTTTTTACCCTATAATTTAACTAAAATTCATACTTTTTAAAATTTAATACTCATTTTAAAATATCTCTCACAACCCATTCACCATCTTTATCCTTATATTACTCACAAACAATTATTTTATTATATATCTCGATTTTATACACTCATAAAAATTTAAAGAATGATGAATGGTAACTTTTTATATAAAGAGTTGGTGTATGAATTTTTATAATTTAGGGTTGGGGTAAACAAATGATGGATATGATGGAGTTGGTTTTTAACATAATTTTTTAAAATTTATAAGATTGGAGAGAAGATGATGGATAGGATAAGGATGCTCTTGTTAGCCATTTGGGGTTCAAATATACGTGTGTGCATACATTTATAACTGAAATACAGTTTTGAATTATTCAATTAAAGTAACTAAATGTTATTTAAAATAAACATTTTTGTATTGCCTAAACTTATTTAAATTTCAAATCATATATAGTTCAACTATCTTTGAACCCGTGTATTGCATGAGATTTGTTAAATGATAAAAAATAAAGGTTGCTATTTGAAATAGATGAGCAAAATTAAAGGTAAAAAAGAAATGAAATATATCGTACATACAATAAGAAGTCCGAAATCTCAAATTTATGAATTTTGTAACATCTCTTTGTATACAAAATTTTATTGTTTTATCACAAGTATTCAAATCGTCGTAAAATATACGAATTTAGACAATGTCTATTGTTACCCTGAATAATGCAACATATAATGTTCATGTGAAAAAATGGACATCGAAGGAACAATATAAACTTAGAAAAAGATTGTTTTTTTTTTTACTATTTTCTACATGTTTTTCATATTTTTACTTGTTTGATATTCAATCATATTTTAATTTTAATTCCTTGACTATTTTATAACTCAATTGTCAAAATGGTGTTGACCAATGAACCATCGATAGCTAGTATGAATGAGATGAAATATTATAATATTAGAATGAAAAATTGACTATTTTATAACTCAATTGTCAAAATAATTTCAAATTATGACTCATGAATAACATGGATTAAGGAGAATAAAGTTTAAAAATTAGTATTTAATTTGGTTATGATACGTCATAATCATTATTTTGTTTATTAATAGAGTAAGATTTAAAGAGTCCGATTTAACACTTCAGTTATAATGTATAAATAGTACTATATTCAAAGCTCAAACTAAGTAGGCATTGACAATGTATTATTGAATAAAATATGTAATTTTAAATTTGACATTAAAGATATAAATAACACGGAATTCAAATAATTAGTGCTTTAAGTGTTATTATTATATATAAAAGATGGAATGATTGAAAATTGTTACAATCAGGACTCTAAATGATAGAACTCGGAATTCACTGTTTGCATGTATGAATAATAATAAAATCAGAAAAATAATAAAAAAAGAATCGATGAAGAAACTTACTAGCTAGTATAGGAGAGAAGAAGCCACAGATAGAGTGTTTTCGGTTCCATGTTGAATTCATGTTGTACTAAAGGCATAGTGAAGGAGATGGTGTGGCCTTTGCTCATTCGGCCACTCTCTTTCTTGGAGGGATTGTACTTTTGTTTTTGTCTAGTGCAAATATTTTTGTTTTCGTATGCATCGACCAACATTCAAAAAAGAATATTGCCTGCTTGTTTCAGGAAATGATCATGAGATAAATGCTAGTAAAAGCTCTGAAAAGTTACAAATATTATTAGAATAAGAAGTTAAATACATGAAGTCATGAAGAACTAAATACTATGCCAAAAATAAGAAGTTAAATACATGAAGTCATGAAGAACTAAATATTATTAGAATGAATAACGACGACCATATTACGGTTTTAATCCTTAATTGGTTAACTCTCCGGCCACTACAAACGACTCTAATCATCTTTCTTGTCATTATCCTCACTAGAAAATTCAAACTCTGGTCTCTAGATTCAAATTCAACTGGCACCATGTCCAAAACATCAATCTTGAACCCCAAAAAAATCATTTTACTAGCAAAATCAGAATCAAGTTAATTATAACCAAAATTTAAATTAAAATCAAGCTAGAGTTACAATATTTCAAAGTTCAAAATATTTCTTGTCATTTTCTCCGTTCATTCTCGCTAGAAAATTCAAACTATGATGTGAATTGAAAGATTACATTCTAGTCCTAGTAATACTCTAATTAGATTATCTTTAAGTAGCTGTTTTTTTTTTAGTTGGCCTTCTGGTACAATGACGTAGGGTGATAGTTAATGTTTTAGATCTTATGGTCTCATGTTCGAAACGTGATTCAAGGAGTTTTATAACGGTGGTGGATTTTCTCATTGTTGGTGTTCGTGAGTGAGTCAGGCCTAGAATCTCAAACTCAGTATAAACGGTTAATAATGCTAACTCTGTTATTAGAGGTAATTCCAAACATTGTTCAAAAAGGGGAAAAAAGTAGTTTGGTTTGTTTGGTATTTAAAGATATACCTTTTTTATATTCACATTTCTTCTACTTTTTAATATTAATTATTTAAGCTTTTCACGACGTTTTAAATATATTACATAATATTCATGGTAGAATTCTCATTACCTAAAATTTTTTTTACAACAACTTTCATTATGCATTTTTGCTTCATTATAAATTTTCACCAATAAAACTTACATCTTATGATACAAATCGTTTTATATTTCTTATGGTAGTTTCGCTTTGATTTTTCAAGAAAATTCGCAAACTTATAGTTTGTAACTTTCTTGAAATCCTTACGAAAAACTTCATAAAAATTTTACTTTAAAGACAAAATCGATTGCTTGTGATTTCTCGATTTACAACGCCGGTCATTCAAACTTACCATGATATTTTTGTTACACGATATTAAGTAACGAACACGGTAAAAGAAAAGTTTTCATTTCGCAACTTTGTATTCCCAAAAACGACATTCATCATTTAATATTGAGACCTCGTAACAAATTTTGACATTCAATTTACGTATTTTAAATTTCCTCATAAGCAAAAAATAAATAAATAAAGAAAGAAAAATTTATTTTAATCTTTATAAAAAATTTTTGTGTGGTTCACACGCTCGGATCTCAAAAATTCTATTTATATAATATATATTCATATATATATATATATATATATATATATATATATTAACTTGTAATTTTTATTATCAAAATTTTCATGGATGTTTCAAACATTATTTATAAATTATGATATTTTCAATTTAATACCTATTATGAGTCAAAAACCTCCCTAAACGCAACCACAAATTCCCAAACACCCGTATCCCATCTCAAACCACCGCCTTAAATCAAACCACCCTTCAACATCAAAAGTTTCCCGAGCACTCAAAATCTCTCCTCAATATGAACGAAACCTAACACATCAACGTTATATCCTCACCAACTCAAACCCCATGCAAAATCCAAGATGTACAACATTAACCCAACAAAAAGCCTTAAATACCGACACTCTCACGCCACGAAAACCTATCAAACTCACCATCCTAATAATTCAAAGACACCGACAAACACACTCACGAATGCTTGGACATATACAAACCAAAGTTTACCCAGCTATGACTCGATCGTTCGATCCTTGCTATGTCAAACCACAAACCATATAGCTACACCGTTCCCATCCAACATAAAAAAAATAAAATTTGATATCAAAATAGAAACCCAAACACTCTTTAAAAAAATACATGTATAAATCAAATCTCAACCCAAACTAGCTAAGATCAAAGTTATCCAACCCATCAACTTAAGCCGAGCTCAAATAAGCCAAACCTCACCTATTAGCCCAGCCACTACTCACACAAATCAACTAAGCCTAACCCACTCAAACGACCAAAACTCAACAAACCCCATCGATTCAACTCAAGAAAACTCAACTACCCAAGCCAACCTAAACACTCTCACTTACCACTAAATTTCCAAACCATCCACCGTACGAAGCCTGAAACCCTCCCTATATATAACCAATGTACTTAAAACAACCTCATGTGTTCAAATAATCACTTTTAAATTATAAACTCTATATATATATATATATATATATATATGGGATTGTCATGACAACAAAATTTGATTATGAGATTTGCTTTCAAAGATTATTAAACTATTATATGGGAGATTTCAAGATTTATAAATATTATCACCTAAGGTGATAAATCTCATAAAGACTTTATAAATACGAGGTTTCATTTTGAATGTTGAATGCGGGATTTATTTAGTAACAAATTACAACTTTTCACCATCTTGTATAAACTCAATGACCATGGCTTTGCAAATCTTTTTGGGACGCAATTACAATACTTTATATACTAGATATTGTGATACAAATTTTCATTCGACAACGATTTATTCGAATTACTACCTCTTATTATCGCAAGCATCATCACTTTAAATAATTTATTTTCATCACAATAATTTTATGTATACAAACTCCTTTAACAATTTGGGTTACAAGATTTACATTCAATAATGATTTAAATATTTTCCCTAGAAATGCATTACCGCGATGCTTTGTTATTTTGTACATTTCTTAGAAACAATAAAACAGCCTTACTTAAGACCTCATTTTCAATTAATTCTATTATACGCTACGCGATTTACATATTTCGACATTAATTCGAGTCTCACAATTATTGCGATTTTCTTTTCATTTAATTTGATGTTTCGATGACAATATTATGCGCATGAGATTTTCATTTTGTGCCTTGTTTATTCATGACCAAATCCAAACTATTCAATAACAATCTCGTTTATCCTTGAAACGATATTCTCATAACTATGTTATTTATATTTGAGCATTTATGTAAGCACGATTCTATACATTACTCTATATCATTTCATCTAATCTATTAACGACCCATGTGTGGCTGTCTACAAGTTTTGGCGCTATTAGAAACCGTTATCATAATGACGATTATATAAATGGTTTCACAATAGTGGTCGTATTCATGATTTATCACATTTCATAAATTGTTTTGGTTGATAATCAAATACTATTTTATTTATTTTGATACACGTATGCGTCACCCCAAAGAAACTCACCTCATTCTCTTGATTTCACGAAATTGTATTCTCAGTTACCTATAACCTCAAGTTTGTACGCGTGTGAAACTCATTGTACGATGTTATTATTAATTGTATTGTTGTTTATCCCGGCCTCATGTACTCACTTATTGGATGTTTTCTTGAATTTCACTCATCGGATTTTATACTAATTTAGTAACCCGAATTTAAACCATGGATTTTAATGATTTACTTACTCCTTCACATTGAGGACACTTGACTTCAATTCTCGTTTCGTAATTACCTACCCTGATTTGTATTTATTCGATCTTCTTTACTTATCTAAACCAAAATAGTTATTTTTCACCTTGGTTATACATTAACATTTTAAATTGTCTCAATTATTTATAACATTTTCCTACTTATTTAAAAAGGGTCAACCCCAAAATTTCCAACTACGGGTATATTTTAACAATATATGTAAAATTCAACATATTCATGCAAGTTTCTAATGTTTGAGGTTTCAAAATAAAAATGTCTTTTAAACCACATAATGGGACGAACCATGTGGACCATACGACGATATAAATAATTATAGGCGCACACTTAATTATCGAAATCCTCGTATGGGAGCCATAGTAAGTAAACTTGTATGCGATAACTCAGGTCTGAGGATGATAGCGGAAAGACGGTAGAAATGCGAGTTATGATAAGGGCATGGTGGATACACCGCTGGTACTTCCTATATATAAGTGCCTTAAAATATTATGTTTCTCATTTGTAGCGTTTTTCGAGTCATGCAAAGATTTGACGTTATTTTTTTGCTTAAAATATTTGTTCACGCAATTATCTTACTAAAGATAATATTCGTTAATAATTACTTTTTCTTTAAATTTATTTTAATTTCGGGACGAAATTTCTAAAAAGTTGGGGATACTGTGACATTCGTCAAATTTGAGTCTCGATTAATATTCGTTTTGAAAACTTTCATATTGTAAACTCGACTCAACATTTTAGAACCTTAATTTACTATTATATAATATTATTATAGACCTCAATAAATCGATGTTTGTCATGTTATAGTGTCGTTAAGAAAAACATAAGAGGTCCAAACTAATTTTCGTAAAGTTGTTATAAGTTTTTAGAACCTTTAAACTCATTTTAAACGTTGTCTGAAACTTGGAGGGCCTTTTATGTAAATATGCATACATATATAACCACTAAAACCCTAACCCTATCTCATTCATCCAAGCCTCCATCTCTTTCTCCCTTGCTTTCGGCCGCCGCCGCCACTCCTGCTAGCGCCACCTCTAGCGAGACCTAACACACACACACACACACACACACACACAACACAGCTGCCACCCTCCCTTTTTTTTCCGTTTTCTGGCGACCGGAATAGGTATCCGGCGAGCTCCGGCGACTCCAATGCACCACCACCGATATCCGACCACCCTATCCCCCGTAACTCTTTCTCCGATAACACCACCACCTTCATCCGCAGCTCAAAAACACCACTCACGGTCGCAAGCTCTGATACCAACTGTAGGTCCTATTCACGGATCAAACAACTAAGTTCTTGAATCAATCTCTAACTACAAGCTAGCAGAAATCACTTGTTGGCAACCGAGATCTCGGATCTTGTTTAATTTTATTATTAACCGAAGTAAAAAGAGGGGAGTGAGTAGGAGAGGAGTTGGTGAATTGAAAAGATTATATTTTGCCAAAAAAGTTGTTGAGTGCATGGTATGCTCTGCTCTTTATAAGAGAAGCATCAAATGCCTCTTTCTATTGTAATAGGCCCAATGGGCTCTACATACATGGCCTCAGGCCCAAACATACATAAAAGAAACCGATAAGCTAACTAAATACATCATGAATAGCTTAAGTAAATACAAAAGACTAAAAATAAAAAACGGGGCCCTACAATTGTAGGATCTATTCACGGATCAAACAACTAAGTGCTTAAATCAATCTCTAACTACAAGCTAACGGAAATCACTTGTAACCAACCGAGATCTCGGATCTTGTTTGAGTTTTTATTACCCGTAGAAAGAGAGGAGTTGGTGAATGGATAAGATTATATTTTGCCAAAAGGTTGTTGAGTTAATGGGTATGCTCTCCTATTTATAAAGAAACATCTCATGCCTCTTTCAAGTATAATAGGCCCAATGGGCTCTACATACATGGACTCAGGCCCAAACATACATAAAATGAAACTGACAAGCTAACTAAATACATCGTGAATAGTTTAAGTAAATAGAAAAGACTAAAAATATAAATCCGGGACCTACATCATAGACTATATATACGTATTTCTTTTGTCATGAATTAAAATTAAATAGGTAAATTGGTTTTAAATACTCCCAAATATGCCCTATTGGCAAAGAATAGGCCAAAGTAAACTTTGCATTTGGCTGGTGACGGTCCCAACGAAAGGGGTATTTGTTATTAACGTTCTGCGACTAACGAATGAATAACTCTGTTAGTCTGTTGTTGAGTTGGCAAGCCTAGTTGTCAAAATATTGCTTAAGTGGCAGCTTATGTGGCAATGAAAGTAATATATACTATATAATAAGTAATATATAATCTGTATGTATACATTAATACATGTGTATTGTCTTCCTCCTCCCTAAGCCACCACTACACCACCATGCCATTGCCACTAGTAGCCACCGGCATCGTCATCACCTGCAACCATTGCTGAAATATTGGAAAATGAATCGTTCTCTAAGTCCATAATGGTTCACCGGCGGAGAAGACCATGGGTGGTGATAACGAGTTTCCGGCTTTTTCGATTTTCTGGTGATACCTAGTTTCCGGTTTTGGTGGTTCTGCATGTGTTCCGGCTCTTCCCTCCCACTGCATATCCCTGCCCGACCCACGTTTTTCTAACTAATAAACGAATCACCACCACCAGTGGGTTGTTTGAATCCAAAAAATCAGAATCGTTTTTCCATTGGGTCGTTTGAATTCTGGCAATTCTTTGTGGGCAATCAATTCGAACACCATTCGAGGTAATAAATATATCATTTAACTCGTTTTTATCAACCAAATAAAAGCCCTAAGATTTTAATTGCAATCTGTAATCAACTAACACGAATTTTGGGTTCGAATTGGAGTCGGTTTCTAGAGTTCTAATGTAAAACCTCACAATTGGGAACCTAGAACTAAAGTTGTCGTGAACTTCATCGTGAAGACATGGTGATGAAATATTAGCGACAACACACACACAGATAGCTAGAGAGAGAGAGAAAAAAGATGTTGTGCCACGTAAGCTGCCACATATGCATTATTTTGACAACTAGGCCTGCTAACTCAGCAACATACTAACGGAGTTAGTTACCCGTTAGTCGCGGACCAATAAAAATAAATACCCCTTTAGTTGGGACTACTACCAGTCAAGTGCAAAGTTGGGCATGTTATTTGTCAATAAGACATAGTTGGAAGTATTTCAAACCAATTTTCCAATTAAATATGACAATCATCAAATCAAATAAACAAATTATGAAATCAAGTGATGACATACAAGTTCTTGTTAACAACCATGTTGCTATCATATATTATGGCTGGCGGGTATCTTGAGATCAGAAACACTTTCTAACGTGAGTGGGAGAGGTGGCCGAATTAGGACATCACGCTTTCTTTAATATTAAGTAAAGTGAAGTCAAATCTACGAAGTGAATAGCCTAACCTCTTTGTTCGAAGATTTGTTTCACCTAATTCTAAAAGAGAACAATAGACTTGCAACTATACTATAGTATAGGATCGTTCCTCTAGCCAACCACATTGGACCTTAAACGACAACAACCAAAAGGTGCCACTCCCCTAGCCGACAGGGTAACACCTAAGAGGGCTAAAAACAAAGAGGAGGGGGGGGGGGGTCAAACATTAACACCCAACATGCGCAACTCCTTATTCATTCCTCTATGTATATTTGTTTTTTTTAATATATTGGTTAACAAACCACCTCCATAGCACTTGTTTTTCGTGTTTCTTAGTTAATGCCTCATTGTCTACGTGTTGGTGACATGGCATCATTTTTTGATTATATCACTACCAAAAAGGAGTATTAGTAGTGACACCTCGATTGTTTCTGCCAATGCGCTTCTGATATGTGTGGACTACAGGGAGTAAATCATGGTCGTTGTTAGCCTAAAGATCTAATGGTTGGTGTTATATAGTATAACAAACGCGCTTTTTCTTCCTTCCCTCAACGAGTTAACTCACATTCCATTGTCACCGCTAAAAGACTGACAGAGTTCAATGCCACCTTTACCAGCGACTTAAAAGTGGCCATTATGGGCATTAGCGACGACAAAAAATAGCGGCGACGTTGGATCAATAGAGATGAGGCGGAAGCGGCGACTTTTTAAAAGCGACATGTTAGCCGCTATCAATTATAAAGTAACTAGAATTTTGCCCGGCGCATTGCGCCGAGCGGGTAATGTTTTTTTTCATAAAACGTTATAGAGTTGCGGAAATACAAACATTAGGGAAGTAACCACTAATCACGTTACAAGATAACCAACAACGAAAAGCTAACAATTTATGTTGAAAACCACACCTTCAACCAACGGTTGTCAAACATCACATAAATACGATCGCACCGATCAACCTGCATCACAGAAAGACAAATCAAATTGTTGAAGGAAAAACAATACAGAAGCAAATATCCAAAATCATCAACTAAAAACTATCCCTATAAATGTCTTATAACCGAACATCAAGCATTAGAAAGTCAACATTTAGCAACTAAATGTAAAGCAAAACAAAAATGAATACCAAAATAAAGAATACCACACACAATTATTTCATCCTACCAAAATTATGCACACAC